>NW_028251705.1:0-150873 GCF_964263255.1 Lissotriton vulgaris
TAATGGTAGTAGCTCCCTCCTCCTTTCCCAACTTTTCCGTTATACCGTCTTGGGAGCCCTTTTCTTTCTTTCTTCCTCTACCTTTACTCCTCTTTTTGGCTACCAAGCCACTAGTGGTGGAGCCCCCCCCTCCTCTACAGATTTCTGTGTATCTTTTAATTCCTGAGATACACCCCTCTTTTGCCTCCTTACCGGGCTCATAGATCCTTCTTTTGAGTCCCTTCTGGCATTCTACGAGTTGAACTTGTCCAATGCCAAAGAAGAAATCTTGATCCCTGGTTCATCTGTAACAGTCAGACCTGTGTCTTGGGATTTAATTTCTTTGATTATATACCTTGCATAGTCAGCCCTTGCTTTCCAGGCTAACATTTTGCTGCAGCCTTCACCGTACTCGTAATTCGCGAATTTGCTCGCTTCCCATCTTTTCCTTACTTTAACCTCCAAATAGTCCGCTAAGTTGTTTTTAGCCTTTCTTAGCTCGGTTTCATTGTTTATATTCTGAACTTGAGCTAACTTTCCCTGTGCTAATCTGATCGCATTTTCTAACGCCCGTAAATCTGTTTTCTCTTTCTTGTTAGAAAACGCACTGATACCTATCATGCTTCCTCTAAAATGTGCTTTAAATGCATCCCAGACTTTATCTACAGGCGCTGAATTAAGGTTGAATGAGAAAAACCTCGGTCACAGACTTCATTAGGTTTTCTATTATTGTACTATCCAATAAAAGAGATCTGTTTAATGTTCATCTTTTCCCCTCTGAATTCTAGGTGTAATAGAACCACTGAGTGGTGAGAGAGGTGTTCTGGTATGTGCCAAACCTTACTGATATGATTACTGATTTAAGCTGATGTTAAAAAAAAAGTCTATTATCGACCTGTGACCATGCTTTTTATTATGAAAAGTATAGCTATCTGCGACAGTTCCAGATTTAACCCCTTTTATTGACCAATAATCCACTAGGCCTAAGTCAGTCATTAGTTGCTTTGCTACTGCCCTCATTTTTGGGACTGCAGTCATTTGCCTCTTAGATGTAGAATCTTGTGTTGAACTCAAAGGTATATTAAAATCTACCCCCAGTATGATCAGTGCATTAAATTCAACTAAATGTAAAAATACATTTTTTAGTGGTCCTGGGTCTTCTAAATTGGGGCCATAGTAGCCAGCAAATACTATCCGTATTCCCTGGAAATTTATCTTTGCGATTACCCATCTGAATGATGGGTCAACCTGTGTTTCCTCTAATATGCCATTTGAGGATTTCCTAATCAAAATTGCCACTCCCTTTGTCGTTCCGTAGTTTGAGAGTCTGTGGTTCGGTGGTTCCGAACCCGTTCAATGAAGGTCGTCGGAAATAGACTATTTTGGTGTCAGCGGTCCGCAAATCACGAGTGCGGTGTGTACGAGTGTTTTCGTCTTAATCGATCAATGAGAACACTACGTATTCAGGGATTTTGTTTGAACCCTCGGGTTCCATTTTGTGGACGGCAGCCATTTTGTGTGGTTGCCCTCACATAGGCCGATGACTACGGCCGAGCGAGTCCTTGGGACACGTACACCTTAGATGACTTCTGAATGACCTGGCCAAACTGACTCTTTTGCCCGAGCCTGACTTCGCTGAGCCAGTTCCTTATTAAGCAGCTGGTCAGATAAAGATCAAAGAGCAGGACATTGCTGAGTTTATAGTACACTGCACCCACCTTTCTATCTTGCTCTCATCTGTTTCTGCTCCTTCCGTTACGACATAATTACTGATTTAAGTTGAGGTTTTCTGATGGTTTTGTCCGGCCTGATCGAACAGGAAAGTTGGAATTTGCTTGGTCATTTCTGGTGGGCTGGACAACGGAAAATGGGATTGTCGTCATGCGCTACTTTTGAAAAGTCACACTGTCATTGGTTAGTTTGTATGTAATCGATGCTACTTTGGAATGTGATTTTTGGCATAAAAGACCATGCTCCGCTCATTGAAATTGTGCAGTCTCTAGCGAACCACCCGTGTTGTGCTTCGTAGATCTCTGTTCCTGGTTGCAGCCAATAAACTTTGGTCTTTGACGTCATCGAGAAGTGTCCCGTGTCTCTGTTTGCCAAGGCACGGGAATCCGAAGACTTCGAGCGTTTTCCCTGGTGCTGCTGTGTTCTAAAACCCGGTTCTTCACCTTTATTGTAACCATTTGTGACTTACATATACAGTAGTCCACCCATGGTTGGTATCTTATTATTTCTAGCCATTCTTCTTTGATTAAGTGAGATTCCTGAATAAATATAACATCTGCAACAGAAAGCTTAGGATACACTAGAATTTTTTGTCTCCTCAAAGAAACCCTCAAACCATTGACATTCCATGTCATAACCCTCGGGCAATTAATTCTGGTTTGTAATACCATGCTTTAAGATATAAAAAAACAAAGAAAAAAGAGAAAAACTCCCACTTTCACTGTTATTTTTAGGTCACAAAAGAAAATAAGGCTATAACAATTGAGGACACTTTTGGGTGTTTTTTTTCCCCCAATGCTCCCCCACCCTTTGTGGAAATTAAGGTTTTAGTGTTTCCCACACATTCTAATTTTTTACCTGTGACCCCCCCATCCCACCCCACCCTCCCTGGGGAACCCTCCCGTTCTTCTTGAGGTGTGATTACACCTCCATTTGAACTCTCTCTACCGTGGGGCTTTATTAATACTTAACTTATTTTTATGACTGAGCCTTTAACTCATCCAAAAAACTTCTCACTTCATTAGGATCCTGAAAGTTGTGCATTTTATTATTCAGCATGACGCTTAGTGAAGCGAGGAATCTAATTTTTGCTGTGGCACCAAGGACTCTGAATTCTGTAATAAATTTTCCCAATTCCCATTGGCGGTCAAGTGTACTGCGCGAGATGTCTGACCTTATGCGGTACTGCCAATCGTCTTTTTTATATGAGCCTGCTTTTAATGCCCCGGTAAGTATCATTTCTTTCAATGTATATGATTTGAAATTCACTAAGATTCTTCTTGCAGCCTTCCTGCCAGGACGAATGACAAAAGGCTTGCGATGGACTGGCTGTATGTCCTCCTCAAGGGAAACTTGGACAATGTCAGTATTCTGCTCCAAAATAAGCTTGGTGACAAATGTTTTAATATCCCCTCCTTCCACTCCTGCTAGGACATTTAATATTCTAATATTGTTGCGTCTTGCATTATTCTCAAGTTGTTCTATCTTTTCTCTCAGTTCCTGCTCATTTTTCTGGAGTTTGTTAATTCACAACTGGTTAACCACTACTTCTGCAGCAATCTGCCCATACGCAGTCTCCATAGTTGTAACCCTTTCCACTAGACCTTTGAGCTTCTCTTCCAGAATCCCACAGTGGTCTTGAATTTTTTTTTGATTCTCCTCCAATAACTCACAGTGGTTATGAATCTTTTTTTGATTCTCCTCCGAGGTTACAAACCGATGTCTAATCTCAGTAAGCATTGTCGCCATTAGCCTCCCCAGATCTTGTGGTTCCCTTCTGTATAGACAGTGGTTCTCCTGCAGTGCTTTTTTTTTATTTTTTATTAAATAGACCTTTATTTTGTGGTATCGCCGACCGTAAAAGTAAATTGACATTGCATTTCCACTTTACAGTACACAAAACATCGTGAGAGCCCAATGGGCAATACTGGAGAACAATATACACAGCCAGAGTGCCGGCATCCCAGAGGCCCGGCGGCACAAAGTGATGGAACAAATCAATATACGCCAGTCACATCTCACCCTGAAAGTCCTCATCTTTGCAACTAAACAGTCGGCATTCATACAGTACGAATATAACGTTGCGGTCTTGCAAGAACACAAAAGAAAAAACCAGAAAGGAAACTACCCCTGAACAACCCCCAGGCCCTCCCCGTTTGCTATAGAGTGCATTGATGGAGTCTCTGTTACCCTCCCTAAGCTAATAATGTTGATTGCGCCCTCAGTGTGTGTCATAACCACCCACCACCCATGTTACCTTCTAGTCCGTGTCACTCCCAACCCGTCTCCCCAGTGTAGTATACGCCCCCCCCCCTTTCTCCCACCTCCTAAACTCAAATCTTCAGTGCTCCTCATGTGTTAGTTGCCCCAGTTCCAAACCATCGCCCAACTCCTGAGCCTGGAGCTCGTCGACGTCTGACGTGGCAGAGCTGTCCCCCTCCCCCTTGTGTAGGTATTCCTTGTAGAGGTCCCAGAAGGATTTCGGTCTGCTTTTGGGCGGCAGCAGTTCGCTGTACAATTCCGTTTGGGTGCAGCAGTATTGGAGGTCCCTGAGCCATCTCGTTTTGGTAGGGAGTGGACCGCGCATCCAGCACGTTGCCACAACTCTTCTGGCCAATAGCATCGCCACATCCACTATCCGGCGCAGCGAGGGGGGCAGTGGCTTGGAGAAGCCCAGCAGCGCAAGCGACGGGGATCTCTGCAGCGTCTCCCCCAGTATCCTGTCTAACTCCGCGAATACCTCCTCCCAGAAGGAGCTTACCCCTGGGCATAGCCAGGCCATGTGAAAGAAATCAGCGACCTGGGCTCGACAGCGCTCACACTCCGAGGATGCACGTAGGCCATAGCGATGTAGCCGCTCGGGGGTGTAATACACCCTCTGTAGAAATTTAAAATGCACTAGTCGGTGCCTGCCATTAAGAGAAACTTTACGAGTGTTGGCGCAGCAATAGCGCCACATAGCATCATCTATGGGGGCCTGGAGATCTGTTTCCCACGCCGCCCTAGAAGCAGAGGTAGGCAATGTTTGGTGCGAGATTCCTAGCTTGTTGACTACTGAGACCAGTTTTGTAGGCGTTTTAGTCTTAATAACATACGTCAATTCAGGGATCTCCTCAGGTTCCTTCAGCGAGGGGCCTAGTATGTCCCGGCAGGCTGATCGGAGCCTGTGGTACTGGAACCTTTGTAGCAGCGAGGGAGCCGGGTGGTAGGGGGGAGTTGTTCCCCAGGTTTCCCAGAGTACCCTCAAAGAACAAGTCCTCCATATTCTGTATGCCAAGGGCTCTTAGGGCCTCTGTCACTCCCTTCTCGTTAAGCGGGTCTAGCCATAAGGCCCAGGCCACCGGCATTTGTGGGGAGTACATCAATTTACAATCTCGCTCCCTCATCAGTGCATGCCACGCGTGGTTGGTCGCCTTGAGCGAGTCCATCTGTCCGAACCGCTCGGTTCCGCTGGGAGACAGATCGTGGCTGGCAGTGGGAGCGGGTCAGCAAACAGCCGTTCTAGAATGAGATGCGGCGTACGTGCATCTCCGTGGATCCATGAGTGTAAGTGTATCGCCTGCGCCACTCGATAGTAGCGCTCCAGGTCTGGCGCCCCCAGTCCCCCCATCTCGCATGGGAGTGTCAGCGTCGCCCATTTGACTCGAGGTTGTTTCCCGCCCCAGGCCAGCCTGACCAGGACCTGTGTTAGTCGTTTAAAGAAGACCTTCGACAGCACTACCGGGATGTTAACGAAGAGGAAGCGGAATCGGGGCAGCACTATCATTTTTATGATGGCGATCCTGCCTAATAGTGAAAGCGGGAGTCTGATCCAGACGTCCACATCGTCCACAAGTTTGTTAAACGCGACCCCGTAGTTGTCCCGGATCAGGATCTCGGGGTCCGTGTGTAGGCGGATGCCCAGGTACCTGACCGAGTCGTCTGTCCATTGCAGGGGATATTCCATATCGAATGGCCTCGTGACTGGGGTCAGGGGGAAGGCGATGGACTTGTCCCAGTTCACCCTAAGTCCGGAAAGCGCTCAAAGCGGACCACTTCTCTGAGTATCGAGGTTAAGTTGACTTCTGGGTCACGGACGTACAGTAAAGTGTCGTCGGCGTATGTCGAGATACCAATTTTGTAGGTAGGGAAACTAACACCCTCCAGGCTATGGTATTCCCCGCATGGCACATGCTAGTGGCTCCGCTACCAGCGCATACAGCAGAGGCGACAAGGGGCATCCCTGTCGGGTTCCCCTACTGATGTGTATAGGCTCTGAAACTCTGTCTCCTATCCGAAGACGGGCCGAGGGGTGGTGGTAGAGTGCCCCTATCCTCTGCAAGAACGGTTCTCCCAGTCCCAGTTTTCGCAACACTCTGATCATGAACGGCCATTCGACGGAGTCGAACGCCTTTTCCATATCCAGGAAAAATCGCCAGTGCGCGATTCTCCTGTTTAACATGCTGTATCGTACCCAGTACCGTTCGGATGTTATATGTTAGATTCCGGCTAGGGACGAAACCAGATTGCTCCGGTGCCACGAGGTCAGGGACCAGTAAAGCCAGCCGGTTGGCCAGCACCTTGGCGTACAATTTCGCGTCTACGTTCAGTAAGCTGAGCGGTCTGTACAAGCCACAGAGATCAGGGGGTTTCCCCGGTTTTGGGATCGTAACCAGCAAAGCTTCCCGCATGGAGAGTGGCATCTCGCCATCTTCGCAGATGGAGTCGAAGAGGGTTATCAGGTGTGGGAGTAGGAGATCTTTGAACGCTTTGTAAAAGCCTACCGTGAGACCGTCGGAGCCCGGGGCGCTACCCGACCTCATGCTGCCTAGGGCTTCTAATAGCTCGTCTTCGTGGAACGGGGCCATCAGAAATTCCCGATCTGAGTTCTTGAGGAACGGCATCGAGATGTATTCCAGGTATTCGTCGATTTCTGTTTCCGCCCCCCCTCCCCCCCCCCCCCCCCGCCTTGGAACGGTAGAGTTCCATGTAGTAGCGCCTAAACGTCTCCAGTATCTGATCTTCCTCAGCTACCCTATCCCCCTCCGGGGTCTGCAGTTCTTCTATCACCAATGGTCTCCGGGAGCCCTTGACCATGCGGGCCAATAACGCCCCCGGTCTCTCCCCCTCCCCGTATGCCCGAGCAGTGGCGTACTTGCCCATGAAAAGGACCTCTCTGTCCGCAAGTGCGTTATAGTCCGTCAGCAAAGACGGCTGCTCCTGCCCCACATCACTACCGGAAGCCGCCAGCTGTCGTTTCTCTAAGTCCGCAAGCTTTGTTTCTAAGTCGGAGAGTTCCCCGCCTAATGGTGCGTAAAACGCCAGAGTGCTTGGACATGGCCATCCCCCTAATATATACTTTGAAGGCTTCCCATATCGTAAAGAAATTATCAACCGAATTAATATTGGTGGCAAAGTATCGTTCTATGTCTTCCGCCATCTCCCCACGGAAGGCGTCGTCCAGCAGAGCATAGGGTGGGAAACGCCAAGTGTAGGGCGGGATCCCCTTCCTGGCAGTGGAGAGATGGATCAGGACTGGGGAGTGATCGGAAAGTGTGCGTGGGAGTACCTCACACGAGCTGATACCGCCAAGGACCGAAGAGGAGGCCAGCCAGTAGTCTATCCTAGTATGTATGTTGTGATAGGCCGAGTAGTGTGTGAATCCGCCCTGCATAGGGTGTTTGTCCCGCCACACATCCACTAGGTCCAGCTTTGTCATCTCTGCTCTCATATAGACAGCAGACGCTACCGGCCTTCGAGCTGGGCCCGTGGAGCGATCCTTGGTAGGGTCAAATACAAAGTTGAAGTCCCCCCCCCCACAACATTTTGGAGTGTGTATGTGTCCTACACGTGGCCGACAGGGCGGCATAAAATTCCAGATTATCATGATTGGGACCATAAACATTCACTAATAACAGATCCAGACCTCTCCCCGCACATCTAGCAATTACATATCTACCCTCTGCATCCGCATGTACCGGGGTCAGTTTCAATCTCGAGGAGGGGTTAGCCCAGATAAGCACGCCACGGGCGTGAGTGGTGAAGCCCCGCTGCCACTATATTGCCCGCCAACCCTCTAGTCTGCAACAGCTTACTGCGGACGGGTAGGTGTGTTTCCTGCAATAGGGCCACATCCACATGGTGCCTGTGGAGAAAGCTCAAAACCTTTCTCAGCTTGCGGTGGTCATTTAGCCCTCGCACATTCCAGGTCATCAGGTTTAGCGTTTGATGGGCCTGTGGGCGCCCAGACATTACAGCAGCAGACATCGCAATTTACAACATATCATAGCGACTCCAGAGTCAGGGAAAATACAATAACCCGGGGTATCAGTACCTATGGTGGCCTGCCAGCCACTCCATTCATATGCATTTACTCCAATCCAGTTCCTCATAGCAAACCACGGGCCCTCCAACATCTCAACAACAAACAACAACAACAATCCCCTCAAACCAAACCCAAGACCCCCTCCCCCCTGTCCCCTCCCCACCCACAGCTGACCACCCCCAACCCGGCCAGTTAGAGCCCCCCACGATTCCCCATCAACCCAAAAACCTCAATCTGTTAGGTCATACGTGTCCCAACTCCCTGGGGAGTGTCACAGCCAAAAGCACAGGGGCAAAGCGTGCCGAGGTTGCACAGAACCACCAACGGTTTCAAAGTTTATCACCAGTTCCGCACCTCAGCCCAGCCCCAAAGTGTTCCAGTGCCTTCCTCCAAGTTCCCCCACTCCCTTGTTCCCCCCAAACCCGACCCTGCTGACAAATCTCGATGCGCCTTTTCATCACTTGGAGACATCCCCTGACTTTCCAGGTTAGTGCGCACTGCAGTTCAGTTTCTTCTCCCATCCAACATCAAGTGTCCCCAGATGTGTCTAACTCCCAGCTCACCTTACAGGGATGCGTATTGTCCACATGGTAGCGAGTCTAGTTTCACCACCCGCAAAGGGGAGAAATATACATTGGATGCTACACCTCAGTCCTGTTCCTCCAAGTTCGAAGCTGCCCCCGAATCTTCTCCGTGGTGCTGCCGTTGTTCCTTGCGCTCTCTAGCCCACGTTTTCAGAGACTTCTGCAGCTCCTTGGGGTCCGTGAAGAAGTACGATTTCCCACCAGTGTTTATTCTCAGTTTGGCCGGGTAAAGCATCGCATAGTCGAGTCCCAACTCGTGCAGCTGTTTCTTATGAGGTATAAATTGACGGCGCTCCTCTTGCACTTTGGCCGTGAAATCGGGGTAACGCGATATGTCCATGCCTTCCATCTGCAGTTTTCCTTTTTCCCTAGCCAACCGCAAAGCCGTGTCTCTGTCCCTGTAATTCAGGAGCTTTGCTATGATGGGACGAGGAGGGGCGCCAGGCTGTGGTTGAGGGCCTAAAGTGCGATGCGCACGCTCCACAATGAACATTGGGGAGAAGGCCTCCTCCCCTAGCAGTACCTTCAGCAAGTTCTCGACGTAGAGCTCCATTTTGCCAGTCCGAGTTGATTCTGCCACTCCCGTTATCCGAATGTTCGATCTGCGTGAGCGCGCTTCTAAATCTTCAGCTTTGTCACGGATCACTTGCAGTAGCCTGCCGAATTGCCGTCGGTCCTTGTCCCATTCGGACTGCGTCTCCTCTGCTTCCGTGAGGCGTCTCTCCGCCATATCCAGGCGCTCCGCATGCTTGTCCACTTTTTCCGCCATGCGATCCATGCGGTATGACAAAGCGTCTATCTTGGAGCCCACCGCCTCTATGCTATTCTGGATGCCCTTCTCCATCGCTGCCAGCAGGTCCCGAAGTTCTGCAGGAGCCGCTGTTGCCGTTGCCCCTTTAGGGGAGGCCTCCGGCGCCGGTAGCTCAGGCCCCTTAGGCCTTCGGCGTTCAAACGATAGTTTGGCCTGCGCTGCATCGTTTTTTCCCCATGTTGTCCTCCCAGTGCAGTGGGGCTCTGTCCCTGAGAAACCACCTCGTCACGGTCTAGGCAGGGTCGTGGGAGAAGTGCTCCAGTCGCCTCTTCACCACCCTCGGCAGCCGTGCTGGCGTTAGTGGAGCAGGCGGGACAAAATGGCGGTCACGTTATGGGTGCCGCCGCTGCTGTGCGTACTGTTCTGGCCACCGCGCTCCGCAGATCTGTGCTAGCCCCTCCGGGTTCTCAGCTGACCTTTTCAGCAGTAGTACCGCAACTCGTGGGCTCCCAGGTAGCTCAGGGTATGCACGCGGCCGGAGCGATCCCCAAGCCTCCGCCCTCCGCGCTGTCTCGCCTCTATGTCCACCTTGCTCCGTCGCGGTGTCGCTGAGAGGGGGTGCCGTCTCATAAGCCCTGGGGTGGTGCGCAGTGGCTGTGGGGGGGCTCCCGGGTGTCCAGGTGGCAGCGCACCGAACTCAGCTCTGATCGCCCCGTCTCTTCCAGTGTCCGGGGCCGCACGTCGGGTGACGTCGTTCGGCCCGTTCCGCAGGGCAGTCCGCGGCTTCAGGCCTGGTCCGCAACCGCTCTCCCCCGCGGATCTTCGCCGCGTTTCCTCTGCAGCTGGCGACTGCTCCGGCCCACTCAGTCAGGTCCGGGGGTGCCGGGGGTCACTGGGTCCAGCACACAGCTATACTGGCACTCGACAGGATAGTTTATCAGGATATTTTAGGGGCTTAGGCGAGGAGCCGAGAGCTCACACGTCCGCCATCGACGCTGGCTAGCTCCGCCCCCCCCTGCAGTGCTTTTTTCAACGACTTTTTCGGTAAGAGGAGGGGGAAGATGGAAACTTAGAGTTTGTCCCCTTTGAGGACTTTTGGGGCCTTGTGCAATTAAAACCCTTGGCCCCATCGTTTCTGAGCCAATAACCGCTCCCATGCCCGCCACTGGTTCGAAGCTATTTTTAGTTGGAATTTGGGCAATAATATCCTCATGTGTGCTGGGCACGGGGACAGAGTCCTTTCCTGCCAGCTATCTAAGACACCAGTGGCTCTATACTCTTTGAATTCATTTGATTGTGCGGGTGAGAATCAGGATTACTAAGTAGCAGATCTTGTGACTGTACTTTAAAGTATGATCGTAGAGAGGGGGTGATTCTGACTCTTAGCTTTTTTATTTCTGTCTTTCCCTTTCTCTCACACTTCCAATTTTAGAGATGCTTTTTTAATTGTTTTTTGTGCGGTGCCAAGGTTACTATCCTGCTCTATTTTCTTCTGAGTTATTGATACAGATGTAGCGGTCGAGGAGCAAGTTACCTATGCGTTGTACTCCTTTAACTCTTTGGGGGAGATTATCCGCACCTCTGGTTTAACTCTTGCGCCCTTTAAACTCACTGTTGGATCCTCTTTACCCCAAATCCCTCTACTCCTCAGCGTATATCTGTTAATGGTAGTAGCTCCCTCCTCCTTTCCCAACTTTTCCGTTATACCGTCTTGGGAGCCCTCTTCTTTCTTTCTTCCTCTACCTTTACTCCTCTTTTTGGCTACCAAGCCACTAGTGGTGGAGCCCCCCCCTCCTCTACAGATTTCTGTGTATCCTTTAATTCCTGAGATACACCCCTCTTTTGCCTCCTTACCGGGCTCATAGATCCTTCTTTTGAGTCCCTTCTGGCATTCTACGAGTTGAACTTGTCCAATGCCAAAGAAGAAAGCAACTGTAGTTTATTACTGGCTCTTTTCCGCCCTAGAATCCCTATACGGGATCGGAGATAGTGCGCTTTACCTCCTGGTGCTCGATGGGGATCTCCCACTCTTGCTGCGGCAGTGTGGCTCCTTCTAAACCGTGCCACTGCTACTGCCCAGATTCCTTCTAAAACTGACGTTGTTAACCTCTATTTTTTCCAGGCTACCCACAACTTTCGAGGGGGGCCCGATTCCAGAGAAAGGGTGAGAAAGACCAGTAAATCTATACTAGCTACCGGAGGGCACCACCACTGCTCTCGGCTGTTTACCGCTGTTTTTTGCCGTGGCTCAAGGATATAGACGTGCCCACACTCTGACCAGTAAGGCACTGTGACACAACTCAGGGCTCCTCAAAGCTCCTCAGTCCCCCCGACCCCTAGAAAGGAGAGAGTATCCGCTATACTCCCTGTACTACCTGTTCACCGCCGCCGCTCAGGAATCACAAAAAAAAATATTTCTACAGAACACCGCAACCCAAAGGAACCGGAGTGCGTGTCTCTGCCACCGGAGTGCGTGTTTCTGCCACAGCTCCGCAGCCTCACCGTCCCTCGCTGCTCTCTTCCGCTCGGAATCCGGAGTACCGGTAAGCTGGTGTGTCGGCTCCCTCGACTCTCCTCAAATCTCTCTGTTCCCGCTCAGAATCCTGATTGCCGGTGAGTTAGCGATCCAGCTGTCACACCCCTACGCAGCCTCACAGCCTCGCTGTTCTCGCTGCTCTCCGGAGTGCGGGTATGCTGGCGTATTGACTCCCTCAGTTTCCTCAGTCTCCCCTCCACTCAAAATCGGTGGTTTACAGGTATGCTGGTATGTTGACCGCCTCAGCTCTCTGTAGACTCACTGTTCTCTCCCCGCATGTCGGCTCAGCGTATTGGCTACCACAGCTCTCGGCTATCTCACTGTTCTTGCCGCTCTCCTCTGCTCAGGAATCACACCCCTCAGTCACAAACATTACTAGGAACGCCCTGCAGCCGGCGAGAGAGCTCATTACCGCTCCTTCATGACGGCCGCCATGTTCCCCCAAAAATATACTAAATATTACTTCACTTTCATGCTGGAGATTTTCAACATACTCTCAGATAGACTATGACCAAGTGAGGGATGAACAAAAAAAGAAAAGCATTGTGTGCTACAATGACACCATCAACAGTTCTCCTGCGTCTGCCTCCAGATGCCAGATACCAACAAAGTGTTTGACTTTACAACACTTGTAACTTGGCTTGAGAGAAAATTTGAATCTAGTTCTCAATCAGTTTGATTTTGGAGCCAACTGCACTGCTCTCAGTCACTTTTAAGACAACTATGTGAAAATTGAGGCATTCAAGACAAAGGTCGCCCTTCGCAGTTATGACATTTATCATGAAACAGGACGTGCCCAATCTGCACAACCGCCAGTCGAGGGGGTGCCGGGAAGCCAGGTTTCATAGTCTTCAGTATTTGCACAACATGGCTCTAGCTGTGATAGATGCACACTGGGAAGTAAGCAAGAGACTCTTTGGTACCACAATAAGACTGACAATTTACCTCTCATATGTTACCAAATAAATTGCCAGAAAACATTTTATGTATATGTAGGTATGAATATGGAATTTCTATACCATGAACCTAGCTAAAAGGCAGTGCTGATTGTACAGGGTCGAAGACAAGCATTAAGCTAATGAGTGACAGTAGAGATAGCTGCGATGCGGAAGGTTAATGCATTGTGATGTCGTTTTATTAAAGGAGGCAAATCTTCAAATCTGTCCTACAGTAGAGCAGCTTTGGGGGGATCCAAATGGAAGATGGGATGCTGTTCCATTCCTGGGTGCATAAATGGAAAAGGCCTGCTATCTTGTTCTTTTGTTTTTAAGGTTCTCAGCTTGCAGTTTCATAGCCTCCTGGCTGTGGATGTGGCAAGAGCTACCAGAGACAGTGAGCCTGGAAGATAATCAGGGGGGCTGGACATGATGGCTTTGTAAATCATGAAGCAGGTGTTGAAGATGTTACGGGCCATTTAAGGCAGTCGATGGAGTTCCAGTACGATGGCGGTGACGTGATAACATTTCTTCAGAACATGGATGAGATGTGCTGCAGCATGTAGTATACCCGTAAGGGATTGCTAGTGTGTAGTCTTGAAGGCCAGGGAGCAGGGAATCATCGCAAGCCACATGCAAGACTACAAGTGCCTGAGTAGCAGTTCTGAAGTGCTTTCAAGAACAAAATGGTTTCACTTTCTTTAGAAGAGAGAGCTGGTCAACAGTGCTAGACGTTCTTTGCCACTATCTCCTTTGCAGCAGGAAGTACCCAAACCTCCATGAATACCTCTTGATTGTTCCATATTGCTCCGTATGCTGTATGTTTCATATTCTACTTTTGTATTTTACAAACTGCATATTCCATGTTACTATGTTCAATCCCCTGAGTGGTTTATTAACATTTAATCATTTTCAGTCATGCATACAGTTTATTGCCCAACTTAAATTGTTTTCCCCTTATTTCCCCTTGTCTTTACAACCTTTACCCAATTTTATGGTGTTTGCTCTTATTGTCATTATTGAATTATTATTTTTTTTTCTTCTTTATTCATTTCTTTTCTTTTTATTACATTAGTGCTTGATCTTCTGTAACATTTTTTATTGATTGATTGTGATTATTTTATCTGACATTTCTTTAATAAAATCGGTTTTGAACTGAAAAGAAGAGAGAGCTGGTACCAGGCCGTCAGTGTTTTCTGGCAGTGTGTTTCTTGTTGGTGAGGTTTCTTTCCAGGGTGAATCCAAATGAGTTGGCATTCGGTGAAAGTTAGGATTCAAAGCGGTTATGTTCATTTCACTGAGCAATGTTTGTACTGTTTGTTGTTCTTGGCAAATAACAGGAATTCTGTCTTAGTTGGGCTGTCGGACATCCACATCAGGATGATGTGCTGGCAGTGTCAGAGGCGCTGGATGTCTGAAGCAAAGGAGACGTTCAAGCAGGGTTGTGTACATTGGTGAATCTTGGTGTTATTTGTGAGTAGAGAAGCAAGGAGCTCCATGTAGCTGTTGTAGGTGAGAAGAGGGACTACGGAACCCCGAGGGACTCTGAAGGTGCTATTTGGGACCTGGAATGGACCATGTGAACAAACTTGTGTCTTTTGGAAATACAGGAGGCGAACCAGCGAAGGACACTGTAGGGGTATCTCAATCAAGCCTCCAAGATGCGTAAGAGGATGGGATGGTGAACTATGTTGAAGGCAGCTGAGAGATCCAGTAATATCAGGAGGCACGGTCACCTTCATCTGCGGTCAAGAGGCCTTAGCCTATGATGTGTAAGGTGAAAAGTTTGAATTCCAAGTCACCTCATTAGGGACACATTTCTTCCTTGGTATAATTTCCACAAGAGGGAGTGTAATAAAGACTGTTTACTTCTCGTCAAGTCTGTACAAATGTTTGTGACCCAAGGGGGAGAAAAGTTAGGGACTACTTTCAGTGTTATTTTGCGCGGCGGCCTAGTGTCGGGCGCGCCTTGCCCTTGGAGTGGCCTCGCCGGAGCATTAAGTGCGCCGGGGTGGCGGCGGCGGCACGAGCCGCGAGGATTGTCTCGCGGCGCCGCGCGCCAGCTACTTGATATGGCTAATGCAGTACAAAGGAAAGCCGCTGTAAATTGATCACGCTTCGCTGAACATCAGTGAATATCTAATACCTCCAACTCAATTAATCCTCACCTGATTATGATCAGACGGATATTCAAAGTAAATCATCTCTCCAGTCAAGTAGAAATCAATATTTCGGATTTCACTTTCAAATTACCGCAGCGAGTAAGGAGAGCGCGGCGCGCGGAGCGTGCCCCTCTGGCATGCCTAACACAGCTGATTAAAGATTTATTGTAATTTGGGCACAAGTGTAAGGGAGCATCCGATTAATGTAAATATGCGAAGCCTGGATAAAGTAATTAAATCCATCCCACATTGGATAGAAAGCAGAGTGACAGGCGGTGTAATAAACCCATACAAGCATGTTTAGGCGACGCGAAAGGAACGGCGGCCTCGGATAACAAAACAGGCCTCGTCGGGAGCAACACTGCGGCGCTCGAGTCAAAAAGGACATTATTTACATATATCCCATCAAGAGCCATTGCGCGCTTGTGTTTGCAGACCGGGCGTAGGCTCGTCATGTGCGCCTCTGACACTACCCCGGTCAGGTCTCGCGTGCACAGGGCACTGTGCGAGTTGTGCTCTTTCTGCACACCGAAAGCTGGTGCGGATGGGCATCCTTGCAGGGAGAGGTGCGAGCACTTCTTCACGTACAGTGATTAATGGCCGTGCAGACACAACAGACCCAGACACAGTGGAGTTGGGTCACAATACATCTTCATGTTACATTGGTTTTGTAACCTGTGAAGCAGCACCCCTCCTCCCGGTGCTTAATTTGTAAAATAAATAAGTAAATGAAAACAAAAATAAGTGCAGAGGTCCAAAGTGTTTGCCCTCAGGCGCTGTCCAGTGGGCTGCCAAACAGCGAGGCAGCCTGGTCTTGATGCCACTTCTTGCCTCTTTATCTGACTCTTGTAGATTCTTTTTCATCCAGGTTTTCTTCTTTTGTCTGTTTTATCATCGTTCTCTCCCAATTACTCCCCCCTTTTTTCTCTTTTCCCTACGTAGCTTCCTCTGGGTCGAAAATCTGAGAATGAAAAATAAGACCTTGTTCCAAAAATGAGTGCTGGTGTGCACCACCTGCAGCCACCGGCACAAATTAAGAACCAAGCCCAACCATATGAAAGGTGGCATCAATACACTATGCATTGATATACCAGGCACAGTCGGATACAAACCTACTGCACCTCCCGTGTGAAAACGTGCTTAGCAGTAGCTGCTGTGCCAATGGTACAATTACACCCCACATCCCAGTACAACGTAGTAAGAGTCCACTGCTCAAGACAAACTGTGTCACGAGCTCAGAGATCACCTCAGAACCGTCCTCGCTCGAGAACAGGGAGGTTTTCTGTGCCAACCGGCATCACAAGAAACATGATGGCCGCACGCAGGCCAAAGCACTCTTGCGTGCAATTTGAACATTACTTAATAAAAACACGTTCATAAGACAGAGTGAGACCGAGAGTGAAACAATACTTACTGGTGAGCTTCAGTACCCTGGTTCATACCCCACCCCTCAACTATTTGAGGCCTTCCGCCACCGCGAGGCATCTTAATTGAAAGCATTGTGAATAACTTTTCCATTCTACTCAAAAACTCCTCCGCATTGGTTATACACGACCCCGCCCCCTCCTGCTAAATTACAAAGACATACTAAGTGATAAAGAACATTTGGAAAGAGAGAGGGAACTAGGACTGTGATGGGTAGAACTATGGATCAGGTTAATGCAGATATCCATAAGAAAGGGGGCAATTACCCCTTCACTCCACCAGTCCTTACTATGTGAGGATATAAGAAAGCATTCCGTTTTCTGAAATCACTCAACAATAAAGTAGAAACATATCCTTTGCCATACAAGGAGATTTAACCAAAATGAGAATATGTATAACTGATTTACTGTAGCTATTAACCTTTGGAAGGTTGCAGACTCTGGAAGTTAAAAAAGAGGATTAAAAACCTTTCAGACCGTGAGTAAATCCAATGGTGGAATTACCGAAGGAATGGCCATATTTATCAGCCTGAAGCGTGAGCAGCATTTTAACTAATGTTCAAACCTTCAAAACATCCCCACTGTGTTCTTTGAAACATTTAATGGCTGCCCATAGAGATGATAAGGTTGAAGGAGAAAACCCCATTGACAAAGAATCCGGAACCTTAAAGGGATCACAAGATAAGTCTGTGCCAGGGCCTTGCAGGAGCTTTTGGAAGAGACTAAAAAGGTCATATATTGTCCTACAAAGTCTCGGCTCTTGCAAGAAAGCTAGACAGACACTTCTGTGTGCTGAACAGGGTGCTGGTGAACAGTGTTTCCAAACGAGGGAGCAGATATGATTTTAAAAAACTCAAAACAAATCCGAGGTTTTTTAAGTCAGTAGTAGACTTTTTCAAGATCGACCTGTGCCTTACAAAAAGAAGGAATACTAAAACGCGATGGATAGAAAGCTTTAATTAATCATAGTCACGGATTATCACTCAGGCCGCATTCCAGTTCATTGTATTTTGTCCACCGTATCACCTCAGATTAGTCCTAGTCATATACAAATCTGCCTTGATCCTGCTCCAATAGAAACAAGTCCAACCTAAAATGCCAAGTCAGGTCTTCTCCGGACCGCAAAACACAAGCAACCCAGGACCAGTTTCACCCTGATTGAAACTCTTCACTCCGATGCAGCTTGGATCCTGTGACAGTGACCCAGGGACCCAAGCACGGGCCTACCCTTGATCAACTAGGGTGTCACATTAAGGAATACAAAAAAGTGACCGATGGAATGCTTGAATTCATCTCAGACACTGGTAATTACATAGGGCTGCATCCCACTCCACTGTTTCTGTCTAGAGTGGCATGGTGGGTGAAAATCGATGGACTGGAATGCAGCCCGAGTGATTCCAAGTCTCATTTAGAGCCGCTATCACCCCTTGAACCATGGCTTGCAAGTCAGTTCTTGGTCATCTTCCTCTTGTTTGCTACCTCACTACAAGCATAGGTTTTCTATTTGGGGGGTTTCTATAGCACTACAAAGTAGGAGTCTAGAGGGAAAGACAAACAGAACTAGGACGCACTCCACTCTGTAAGTCAATCAACAACACCAGTCCTAGTTCTCATGGCAATTTTTACTTATTGGTCTGTAAACATCAGTGATAGACATTCGTCACCCGGGGGATCCCTTCAATCTTTAAGATAATCCAGATGTTTCAGTCTATTGCCTCTTTAAAAAAAGAACCTCTCTGATCTATACATATAGGACAGCAAAAACAAAAAATGTGTGAAAAGCGAGATGGCACCTCACGGGCGCACCACCAATGGGACCCCTGGCTGGTACTCACCAGGTTGGCCCTGTTCTCATTATTGGTGCCATCAAGCTATAACGTAAACGTGTCTCAAACCCCAAAATAAACAAGCATTTGTAATGCAATAGGTCTCGCATTAGGAAAGTTTGAGCTATTGGTATTGTATATGACAAATTTTTTATTTATGTTTTGATTTTTGAAAATAGCGAAATTAATAGCTTTGTCATTTACAATGCCAATAGTTATAACTTTCGCCAATGTGACAACTATAGCATTTGTAATGCAATATGTGTTGTATTTACGTGACTTGCATGTATTGATATTACAAATGACAATGGTTTAATTTTTTTAAATATTTAATACTTAAATAAAAGTTATTGTAATTTATAATGGCAATAGCTTAAAGTTTTGTAAATAACTTTTGTGAAGATTATGTTCAGTGTATTTTATTGTGACGAAAATCCAAGAACAGAAGTGAAATATTAACATTTTTTTGTAACATTTGTAATAAAGATTGAAACTTTGAGAGAACATATTTGAACCAGGTGTTGTTGATTGGTTGCATAGATTGATGCTGTGGTGGCGCTGAGTGATGTGACGGTGAACGAGTGATGCTGTGGCATTCAGTGATGCTGTGGTAGCGCATAGTAATGTTGTGGTACCCCTGAGTGATGCTGTGGTGGTGCGGAGTGATGCTGTGTGCTATGTTTTGTTTTGGTATCCTATGTTATGTTTTGCTATCCTATGCTTTGAATTGTTATGCTATGAGGGGGTGTGAGGGGTGTGAGGGGGAGTGAGGAGTGAGGGGGTGTGAGGAGGTGAGGGTGACGGTGTTGAGGGTGACGGTGTTGAGGGTGACGGGGTGAGGGTGACATGGTGAGGGTGACGGGGGTGAGGGTGACGGGGGTGAGGGTGACGGGGGTGAGGGTGGCGGGGTGAGGGTGACTAGGGTGAGGGTGACTAGGGTGAGGGTGAGGGTGACTAGGGTGAGGGTGACTAGGGTGAGGGTGACGGGGTGACGTGACGGGGGTGAGAATGACAGGGGTGAGGGTGACGGGGGTGAGGGTGACGGGGGTGAGGGTGACGGGGGTGAGGGTGACGGGGGTGAGGGTGATGGGGGTGAGGGTGACGGGGGTGGGGGTGACGGGGGTGGGGGTGAGGGTGACGGGGTGAGGGTGACGGGGTGAGGGTGACGGGGTGAGGGTGACGGGGTGAGGGTGACGGGGTGAGGGTGACGGGTTGAGGGTGACGGGTTGAGGGTGACGGGGTGGGGGTAAGGGGGGTGAGGGTGATGGGGGTGAGGGTGATGGGTGTGGGGGTGAGGTGAGGGTGAGGGGGTGCTGGTGAGGGGGTGAGGGTGATGGTGTGAGCGGGGTGAGGGGGTGAGCGTGACAGGTGTGAGGGTGACAGGTGTGAGGTTGAGTGAGGGTGACAGGTGTGAGGGTGACAGGTGTGAGGGTGACAGGTGTGAGGGTGACAGGTGTGAGGGTGACGGGTGTGAGGGTGACGGGTGTGAGGGTGACGGGTGTGAGGGTGACGGGTGTGAGGGTGACGGGTGTGAGGGTGACGGGTGAGGGGGCGTGTGGGGGTGTGAGGGTGCTTTGTTTAGTTTTAACTAATTAGTTACGGATCATTAAAGCAGATTTAGACCACATTTTATGGGTGCGGTGTTCTGGGCGGCTCACGGAAGGGGGGGGGCACACACTGCTTTTCAGAGCGCGTGGCCGTCATGTGCCCGTCGCATAATGACACGCTTTCCAAAAATGTGTCATCCATGGCAAAGCTGGACGCTAGGGTGGGCCACAGCCGCTACGAAAGTAGAGAGGCCACCACGGGACAAACACCCCATCGTCGATACAAAGGTGGCACAGAAACCCCCTCCGGAGGGAAGGGTGGTCCACAGCCCCCCCTCATGTGACGCATAGTAAGGAACCCAGACCAGCTGGTATCAAGAGGGGTGTGGGGACCACAGACCTGCTGGAAGCAAGAGACTCACAGACCAGCTGGGCTCAAAAGGGAGGAGGGGGCACCGAACAGCTATGCTCAAAGGGGGGGCAGATACCAGCTGGGCGGAAAGAGGGGCTATAGGCCAGCTGTGAGCAAGGAAGCTTACAGATCAGTTGGAGTCAAATAGGGGGCCCACAGACCAAGCTGGACTCAAAGGGGGACCCACATGCCCACCATTATTACCTTATGTACTCTACAAGAGTTGCATTTAAAATGCTGCGTATTTACGTTATTATGAAATCTCGAAACGCAAAACCGGCCACCAGCAATGGACAATTCTGGCAAAGTGCCCTGCTGCCATCCCTTGACCCATCACCTGGCGCTGCCCACACAGGCTGCCGGTCACTGACCCAGTGTCCCAAGGGAGGCTACAAGTGTAGAAATATTGAAACCCTCCAAGTAAAGTACACAATATCGCGGCACTGAGCGGACGCGACTATGGCTCTCCGCAATGAGAACTATTTCAACTCTAATTAGCCAATACCTCCATTTCACTCCTTGAACGAGCCCGCTTGAGGAATTCACCCCTAGAACATTCTACATAAGCATTTCTCTTCGCGTCTTAAAAAAATATCCAATGTAAACATGCAGATATGTGTATATAGAGTCATTGCATCTCTGTTCTCAGCTCATTCTCGGCGGTAAGTGGTATATATGATGACCTTTCAGACCGTACGCCACATTCTGCTTCTGCGATATAAAGCGCTCCGGCGTCCACTCGATGTAGTCGGCGCTATGCAACATTCCCTACAAATGGATTGAACGGTGGCAGAGCAGGGGGCACGAGTATCGGCCTAGGCATGCACCTCCACTACAAAGGGTCTAGAGGTGTAGAATCTGCTGGGGTCCCAGTCTCAGGTGGTAAAGAGTGTGTGAAACAACAACCTGCATAAGAGAGGCACCAGGGACTGGCGGGCACTGCACGGAAACGCCCGGGGTATCTCACATGTGGGCAGCCCCTGGGGCTCTCACGCGCAGCCCCTGGGGTCCACACGCACAATCTAAGTGTTTGGGCGATCGGTGCCCGGCCACGTGACCCGCAAATGAACGAGCCCGCTTGAGGCATTCACCCCTAGAACATTCTACATAAGCATTTTTTTTCGCGTCTTAAAAAAATATCCAATGTAAACATGCAGATATGTGTATATAGAGTCATTGCTTCTCTGTTCTCAGCTCATTGTCGGCGGTAAGTGGTATATATGATGACCTTTCAGACCGTACGCCACATTCTGCTTCTGCGATATAAAGCGCTCCGGCGTCCACTCGATGTAGTCGGCGCTATGCAACATTCCCTACAAATGGATTGAACGATGGCAGAGCAGGGGGCACGAGTATTTATTAACATTATAATAACCGCATTTCAAACAAGGCGGAAGAGACGCGAGACCCGCGGCGACCCGGAAGCTCTTGGCCGGCCGGCCAATCCGCTCGCGGCCGACCGGATGTCCCGCCTCCTGAGGTCCGTGAGACGCCGGCGCATGGAGCGCCCTGCCGGTCCTGGGAGAAGGAGGAGTGTGGCGCCTGTTGCGGGGCTCCTCTGACCTGAGGGAGCCCCGATTAAGAAGAGGAGACGAGACGCGCCGCGCCGTGAGGAGCGGAGCGCGAGAGGAGCCCCGCCGGAAGAGCGCAGTCGGTGAGTGGGGCCCAGGGCTAATGTGAAGTCCGTGCGTGCCTGTGGGGTGGGGGAGGGGAGGGGGCGGGAGTGTGTGCGCGCGTGTGTGCGTGTGTGTGTGTGTGCATGTGTGTGCGCATGCGTGACTGTGTGTGATTGAGAGAATGCGAGGCAGGGGATAGTGTGCCTGCGTGTGCATGCGCGCGCCTGTGTGTGTGTGCGTGCGTGCGTGCATGCAGAGGGGTGGGGGCTGCCTGTGTCTGTGTGTGAGCGAGGGATTGCGCCTGTGTGTGTGCGTGCGTGCATGCAGAGGGGTGGGGGCTGCCTGTGTCTGTGTGAGAGCCAGGGCTTGCACCGCGCATGCGCAGCTATCAGACGCGCGCTCCCGAGGTGAAATCTGACAATGGGAAAGCGCGCGTCTGATTGCTGTCCACTCTCCTAAATACGGGCAGCATAAGTTGTCGAGCTGATGCTCGACCTAAAAAGACAGTGGATGGTGCAGTGAACACAACTTATATGTGACACAACTAACAACATTAAACATTTAACATATAAGTCACTGTGCAACTAGGACAATCAACTTTACTCTCGTTCCTTTCTTTGTTGCAAACAGTAAACACATATACAATAAAAAAGGAGAGTGTGAATACTACCTATCGATTCACACCCTACTTACAGCCGACATGTTTCATTGCCTTAGTTTCTATCAGGCAATTTCTTCAGGGCAACTCACTTTAAATGCCACTGCAAGAGACACTGATTCTCGAATGCCTTCAAGCAGTTTTGCCTCTCATACCAGACAGGAGGACATTAAAGAGTAAAGGTCGGCGTACTCTCGGTTCGAGTGCCGAGAGGACGCCGACCTTTACTCTTCCACCGTAATTCCACTAAGGGGAGAAAGGACCACGCTCACCTATGGGGGCTGGATTCCGGATGTTAATGTCCTCCTGTCTGGTATGAGAGGCAAAACTGCTTGAAGGTATTCGAGAATCAGTGTCTCTTGCAGTGGCATTTAAAGTGAGTTGCCCTGAAGAAATTGCCTGATAGAAACCAAGGCAATGAAACATGTCGGCTGTAAGTAGGGTGTGAATCGATAGGTAGTATTCACACTCTCCTTTTTTATTGTATATGTGTTTACTGTTTGCAACAAAGAAAGGAACGAGAGTAAAGTTGATTGTCCTAGTTGCACAGTGACTTATATGTTAAATGTTTAATGTTGTTAGTTGTATCACATATAAGTTGTGTTCACTGCACCATCCACTTTCTTTTTTATTTTGGGGTTTGAGACACGTTTACGTTATGGCTTGATGGCACCAATGATGAGAACAGGGCCAACCTGGTGAGTGCCAGCCAGGGGTCCCATTGGTGGTGCGCCCGTGAGGTGCCATCTCGCTTTTCACACATTTTTTGTTTTTGCTGTCCTATATGTATAGATCAGAGAGGTTGTTTTTTTAAAGAGGCAATAGACTGAAACATCTGGATTATCTTAAAGATTGAAGGGATCCCCCGGGTGACGAATGTCTATCACTGATGTTTACAGACCAATAAGTAAAAATTGCCATGAGAACTAGGACTGGTGTTGTTGGGTTTCTATAGCACCCAGATCTCTTCTAGCGAAATCTGGAAAGTCATAGAAACCAACCCTTGGTGCTGGCCAAGATTACTACATTACCCACTCAAGACCTTCAGAAACGAATAACACTTTCCCCCACAGCACAGATTACTATTAAGGGCCTGATTCCGATCTCGCTCAGAAGGGCACTGAACGCGATCCGGCCGGAAAAAGTACGAGTCATACGCGTGTTTTCCGCCTCACTCATACAGCTATACGAGAGAGCAAGCACAATGCGAGCAACGCGAAATTCAGGGAGCAAATCGTTTCCGGGTCTGAACCGCTCCATACGTCTCGTCCATAAGCAAACTGTGCCGTGCAATGGATGCGATTTACGACCGAGCCAGTACGATGCACGCGTCGTGCAGCCGGTTCAAGCCAAAGTTTACGGCTCGCAAAACGTCCGGGTCGTTGCCTTAGGGGGTCCGCATGGACCCCCTGTCACCCGCAGCCTTACGACTCGGACACAGGGGGAGACCCAAAGGACTACCCCAACACAGGCATGTACGGTGCGGATAGCACCAACGCATACCCACGGTAGGGGGCGCCTTTGTGCGAGACGCACCTAGTCAGTCAATGGGAGCCCATGTACGCGTTGTACGAACGGCTCCCATTGACTTCTTTGGGAGTCCGACAAACAGAGTCTGGCAGCATGCGGCCGCACCGTACTTGCTCTGTCAGACTGCAGGAGTCCGGCTCGGTCGTAAAACACTCCGGATCTAGATCGGTCGGAGAGCTTTCCGAGCCAGATCGGAATTGGGCCCCAAGTAGTGACTGCTAGTAGGGATAAACAACCAGTTCCTAAAACAAGCTAGAGTGAATACTCACACTCACTTCTAAAAGATGAGTGTCCAAAATTGGTTAATAACAGTTGAGATCCTTAGCTATTCCTAACACTTCCGTTTCCCAACCCAAATTGAGATATAGATATAGATACATATGTATATCCAAGACACCGCGTCTTTACTACATTCGCTCAGGCATTCCCCCAGGCAAGGAAACGCAGACACGGACCAATTTGGTGCAAATTATTTTCTCAGTACAAGTTAGCGCATGACGTTTCGGCTCTCAGTGAGCCTTGTTCACAGCCTTGTTTGGTCTGGGCAATATATATATATATATATATATATTGCCCAGACCAAAAGATATAATGGCCCTTGCTATCTTGCAGGCCTCAAAGTCAAATGTATCCACATGGAAATAGGAAGTTTTTTTAGAACAGTGTTGCCTAAACTGTGGGATGCCCAACTTCAGGCAATAAATAAAGCTGCCTGTATACATTTTGTCAGGGCCGAATCTTCTGTAATGGCAGAGGAGAGTCGCCCCACTGGTCAGAGTCAGTCAGCGAAAAATAAAAGGATAATAAAACAATATTATCATTTTATTTTCCACTGACTAACTGAGCCAGGGAGTCTTGGACAGGGTCGGACCATGAGAGGAAGGAGAGATGGGCACTGTAAAGTGCCCATGTGGGTTTGGCTGACCATCTTAGAACAGTCAAACAGACATGCGCACTTAGGTTTCTCCAACCCAGCTGTGTTGATTGCCGGGTTGGAGAAAAGCTGCAGGCTCCCTGTGCCCGTGCGAGCGCCAGACTAGCCTGATCAGGCCAACCCCATGCTGCTCTTATGCTTGGTATAGCATGAGAGCAGCATCTGGATTGGGTGGGGAGCCTGTGCTGTGTGCCCCAGTGACTGCTGGGAGGAGAGAAGCACCAACGTGGCCGATAGCATTAGGACAGTTACATTTTTTAATATTTTAAAATTATTTTCCCCAGGTTCCCCTCCTCTCCCTAGTATTTGTAAAGCGCGAGCTATTCCCAGAGGGTGTAAAGGAACTGGGGCCGTCTGTAAGATTAAGCCAGCTATTGCCCTAAGTCACATGGTGCTGGGCTTTTATGCCGCTGGCACAGGCACCGGTGATGGAACTGTGAGCCCCGGTTCCGGAGGCAGCTGCCCTGCCTGCCGCAGGGTATCATCAAAGTCTCATTGGAAACCTGTTGTGTGACCATGCAGATCATTCTACGGCATGGGAATTACATCCAAAGACTGCATGAAACAGTTGTTCGCCCACCGCGTGAGAGAACAGGTGAGCATCCTGCGCTGTAATTCTACTTCTAATAGATGCACCTTTAACTTTCCTGAAACAACGTTCCTCAAATTTTTATTGTTCTCTCGAAATTTTTTACGAAACAACTCCTTTCTCTTCGGAATGCAATCTACAGAGGGCTATCTCAAATCGTTTAAAACAACGCCAATCAAAATCCCCTGCAAGCCTCTCTTTTAAAACTCATCCTTTTCTTTTCTACGGGCGCTGGGTCGTTTTCAGTGCCAGGTTTGTTGAACAGGGACCACGGGGCCGGCTGTACAACCTTCCGTGCGTTATCCTGCGGCCATGACAAGAATGTTGAGTGAGACGAGTTCCTCAACTGAGACTTATGGGGAATTATTTAAAAAGGAGAGGAAATAATTTACTCCCGGGCAATGAAAAGTTGCCTTTCTAGCAGCATAGCCCTTTGAATCACAGAAATTCCAACATATGCAACGTACGAATATGTTTAAACGCACTTTACCAATCTGTGATTTATTCGCATACCTTCCTAATCGTGCATACCTGAGGCAACATGTCAAGAGTGTGGTACACACTAGTTCACGTGATCTACCCCAGTTTCCAATATTGATCAAACACATTGCCTGTGATTTTAAACTCAGAGACTACAACAATTGAAACACCAGGATCTGAACTTGTAACCTTCAGAGTAAAGAACAGCGACTGTAACCGCTAGGCCAGGGGTTGCTTTATAGAACACTGGGAGCACTTTCCCTGCATTATCGGACGCCGTACCTGATTCAGCCCTGCAGCTGGGACATTCCTGCCTGTTTCTTTTTGCCGGTCTCCTCCCGCCGCTGCGTGCCTTCTGTCACCTGGCACTACAACCACCATCAGTCTCAGCGGCAGGAAGCCGCCCCCACCCATTGCGCGCCCGGAGGCGCTTTAAAATCGAAGGTGAACTTCGCGTCGCGGGACGCCCGGGGCTAAGCCCGGGCAAAGGGCGGGCCCTCTGTGGCCCTCAGGGGACCTAAGGTGACGGGACGGGCCACCCCTCTTACGTGTTCCAAATAAAATTCATTATTCATTCCTGATATTACCGTCAGGATCCGTGTTTACTTGCTGCCCTCATCGCAGTCGGCTCTGATCCGGGACTGTTTGGGAATTCAAGCAGGAAGGTAACAAGACTTCTTTGGTAACCTTGATTGACTATATTGACTCTAGAGGGGTAAAGATTGTAAGCTATTACCACTAGCATCAAAATGTCGAAGGCAAAAAAACCTAACGTTCCGGGGAATACCATGGATAATTATTTAGTACAAGTGGTGGAAAAAATTAATCTTGAAAGTAGGGCTTCGTTGGGTCTGAGCTCCCCACTATCGTTGCCCCAAAATGAGATCTCTGATACGGATTTAATTGCTCTGGGCACCCCGATTATTTCATCCCCAGCCTCCCATGACCTGGACATGGGGCTACCACAAAATGTATCAGCCATAGAGCACTTAGCTACCACTATTGAAGCACCAGCTGGAGATTTTGAGCTAGACATAGAACCCCCCCTGCATGAACAAGATCTAGATTTGGTGATAGTAGATTCCTTCCCCCCCCACCGGATGTTCCTGTTCCGGCTCCAAGAGTAACAAAAGCTATTGCCAAGATCCTGACAAAAAGAGAAGGGCTAAGGTCTAGCAGGAGAAAGCCAGCTACTCCGCCTAACAGGAAAAATGTAGATGGGAATGCGAATAGAGGAGATATGAATCAAGGATGGGATGAAGAGGGTATATTAAAAAAACTCATGGGTATGCTGGATATTAAGTTAAACCAGCTAGTAAAACCCTTAATCTCAAAAATAGATCAGCTAACTGCTAAAATAAATAAATTGGAAGACCATGTAACAGCAACTAACAATAAAATGGGGGAATTGCCAACCATGTTGGTAGAAAAGCTGGCTGAAAAAACTCAATTAGAAGTTCTACCCCAAGGTGAAATAGAGCTACTTCAGAATGAGCAAGCTCGACCCGAGCGTGGCCCACAACAAGCTAACCTTGCTACCATTCCATCAATCGAGCCTGAAGGCAATTGCTTACCGCAGGGCCCCTACATAGAAAACAGCCCTATGGAGCTAATTGTTGAAGCTTCACCCCTTATCCTGGTTCTTGCCAATGTTCCCCCCTTAAATATAGGTCAACAAGAACATCCAGAATCTCTATTAAACAAGGCATTTAACTGGTTAAGTAATAACATGCATATGTGTCCCGGGGGCGACCATAAACTGGCAGAAGATTTATTAACCGCAAGACGGGTAAAAAGGATAGGGAGTAGCACTAAGAAATTTTCTGGGGACTGTGTGATCCTGAGTCTTAAAGGCCCCGAAGTCTTACCTGAAATCTTGAATAACCTTTTTCCACCTCAACGCAGAACAGCGGAGTTAATCCCACTAACCCTGGACTTTTTTTATAATAGGAAAGGCCTAGCATCAAACCCGAGCATCCTGAGAACTAAATGGTCAACAGTGACCAGTAGATGTGCGAAGGGGGGCCTAGCCAATGTCTGGGGATTAAACTTAGATAACAGATATACAGCATTGTCTAATCTAAATGAGTGTGACTGACTCGTAATGGATAAAGGACTACTAGTGAAAAATGAGGTACGACATCCTACAAGCCAACTAGACAATCCTATGGTCCAAAATAATAAAAACATGGATCCCTGCCACATGGTCCCCAAAAGTCCAAATAGCAACATATTTATATTAGGGCCAGAAGATCTTATCAACACTAGTCCAGTAGCTGGGGTTAATACAGGACCTGAGCAGGGGGGCCCATCAAGAAGGGATGTCAGTATAAATACGGAGCTGGCATGTACACTAACTTTTATATCCTGGAACATAGCAGGTATAGCTAGCAAAATAGATAACCCTGATTGGCTTGATTATATAGACATGCATGACATAGTTATGTTACAAGAAACCTGGTCAGTCGACCCAGTTTTTCGAGTGGGGTATTTAAATTTTTTTAAACCTGCACTTAAAGGTGGAAAGGGACGTCCCTCTGGAGGATTGTCAATATGGGTTCGTCAAGCATTGTCCTGTACCATATCACAAAGGCAAATAACATCAAATGATATTCTAGCACTAAATATCAAATGGCCTAATGGACAAGAAACAGCCTTGTATAATATCTATGCCAGGGGGGTTAGTGCAGGTGTTCCTTCTGATGTATTTTCCACTCTAGAACAAGACATTGAAACCCTCTGTTCTAATCCACACATTTTAGTGGGTGGTGATTTTAACTCAACCTTTGAGCCCCTAGGTGAAGAGGATGGGAGTCTAACGGAGGAGGAGGATAGTAGATGGGGAATACCACAATTGGAGCTCCCTCCTATAAAAAGATGGAGTGCCACGGCCATTAGAATTAAGAGCCTCTGCCTTTCTAGAGGCTTGAGAGCTGTGAATGGGAGAACACAATCCGACCAAAAAGGGAACTCCACTTTTGACAATGGTCGTGCCACAAGTAGGATTGATTATCTCTTAATTGATGTAAGAGCATGGCCCCAACTACTAGACATGGAAGTCGTCCTACGATTAGAGAGTGATCACCACCCCCTCTATATGACATTCCATCCTTATCAAGAGTCTAGAGTACCCACTAATAAAAAGCTGATGGTAACACGAGATCTTGTCTGCTCAAATAATCAAAGACACCTGAAATGGGGAATGTTGTTAAGAGATGAAAGGAACCTAGAAAATATGAAAAGTCAGGTAAGAGAGGAAGTGAGTAACATCATAGTGCAATCTGGGACTGGTAATTTCCAGAAATACATGATGGAGGCTCATAAAAACCTATTCTATAAATTGCAAAGCTTTTTTATTAAAACAGTAGATCATACCCCAGCCAAAAAATCCATAGCCGTTAAAGGCTGGTACGATAAAAGCTGTAGAATGGCAAGGCAAACCTTAAGTCAAAAACTAAAAATAGGAAACCCAACAGCTGTTAAAAGGGCAAGGGATATCTATAGGCAGACACAAAAACAAGCAAAGAGGAGATGGGATGAAGAGGGATGGAGCAAATTAAAACAGGCATGTACCAACAAAGATTCCAAGCGGTTTTGGGCCCTAATTAAATGGAATAGGGGTGGGACAGCAGATCAACCACAAAATCATGTGCCAATAGATGGCTGGAATGATTTTTTTAAACCTCAGTACGCAAGAGCCTCGACATATGCATCCATATCTCCCCCCCAAGCTATATTTTTCAGCGATCATATATTCACTGAAAAGGATGTTAACTTGGCACTAGATTGTGTATTGGGTGGAAAGGCGCCAGGCATGGATGGCATTCCAGCTGACGTCTTTCTATCTGACCGTGCCTCTTGGTGCACATATTTCACAATGCTGTCAAATGCTATCGCTATGGGTGGAGAAGTCCCAGCCTCATGGAAAGGGGCAGAAATCATCCCTATCTATAAAAAGGGGGACAAAACCCAGGCAAAAAATTATAGACCCATTAGTCTGATTGATACAGCGCAGAAAATAATGGGTCGACTAGTCCAGAATAAACTGCAACAATGGATTGAAGACCAAAATATACTGTCACCTTATCAAGCGGGTTTTCGCCCCTTGACTAGTAGTGTTGACCAAGTCTTTTATTTTCTAGCCGTGTATTGGAGAAATGTCACGTTGCGAAAGGGAACATTGTATGCAGTTTTTGTGGACCTAAAAGCGGCGTTTGACCTGGTGCCGAGAGAGAAATTGTGGGAAACCCTGGATGAGGTGAGAATAAGTCCTGAGCTCCTCACTTTGCTGGTGCGCCTTCACGAAAATAATTATGCGAAAATAAGGTGGGGCAAACAGGGGGAAGTGACATCCCCCTTCCCAGTAGAACGAGGGGTGAGGCAAGGGTGCGTTCTGGCCCCAACGCTTTTTTCAATCTACATAAATGGAATTGTGGAGCATTTAAATAAATCTCCAACTGATGCTCCAACCATGGCAGGTGTACACGTCCCCGTACTTATGTTCGCGGACAATGCGCTTTTATTATCACGTACGCCTAGTGGATTGCAGAAAGCGGTTGATGCCTTTGGGGTTTTTTGCGATAGTCGAGGCCTGGAATTAAATACCAGCAAAACTAAATTTATGTGCCTGAACTCCCAAACAGGTTTTAAGGGGACGATAAAATACAAGGGTGAACCACTGGAAAAAGTAGATGCCTTTGCTTATTTAGGAATCACCCTCCAAAATGACATGAAATGGAATTCACACATCAACATGGCATCTTTAAAATTTAGCCAGCTAGCAGGTGCAGTTACAGTCAAACATAATACTTCTTTGACAAGACCTATAAATTGTGCACTTGAAGTTTATAGTATGAAAGTAGTAAGTGCATACCTGTATGGGTCTGAGCTCTGGGGTTTTTCAAATCTAGGTGACCTAGGGCGGGCGGAAAATAGATTCTTACGAGGGCTTGTTAGGGCCCCACAAAGTACACCTATTATCCCACTTAAGATGGATCTAGGTAGGAAAAATATTGAAGACATTGCCCGCCTACGTCCCTTGCTATACTGGAGGCGGTTAATGGTAACCCCAGAGTTAAGTCACTATGCATCTGCTTTTTTTGATGTTGTGAAGTTTGATTGCTTTCATTCCATTGTATGGCTAAATGAACTGCGGAGCACACTGGTGAAATTGGGTCTGGACCATTTGTGGGGTAATAAGGATGTTGCCCTATTTTCTTCAAAAAAACAACTCAAGGATATTTACTGGGAATCAGTATATGCAACACTGTACTGCAAAGGTTTGCAATCTTCCCATACCTTACGCTTTTTGGATACAAAACAAATTCCATCATACGAAAAATACTGGGATGTAGTTGAACGTCCATTGGATAGGAAACTATATTTCCAATTTCGGGTGGGAACTCTCCCAGTGAACGCTTTTACACAAAAATGGTCTCCACTAAAGGACGCTTATTGCAATCATTGTAAAAATGAAATAGAGGATATTGCACACTTGTTTTTCATCTGCCCCCTCTATGTGATCCCGCGCCAAAAGTGGTTAAAACCAACCTGTAGGAATTTGGGTACTCGTTGTTGCTTACAGGCCCTAAGAATTTTAATGTCTGACACCTCAATACCACTGGTAATAGGCGTAGCAAAATTCCTTGCATGGGCGTGGGTAATAAGATCTCGTGCTTCACGGCCTATTGAATAATATGATTTATTAACTGCTGGTATAACCTTCCTTGTCCATTTTAAACATTTCTATATGGAATTTTATAAAACTGTATGTATACATTTTATAATATTACTAGCTTTTCGATTTTTGCTGTTTAATATGTTTTTTAATGTAGTATTTTAAGTATTTATTGTATGATGTTTAGGAGGTTGCTTTTATGACTAAAAGTCGAATAAAGCTTTGAAACGAAAACGCTAGGCCACACTGGCTCGTCTGAGTATATTCCGAACAATAGACTTGTGGAGAGTTATTGCTATAGCGACAAGTACGATCTCCCTGTAATTTGACTCACTTCTAAATTGTTTTAAAATATTCTTTCAACAACTTCGATCGCGGACCACGTGAAATCTGGAAAGGTCGACATGCTTGAACACACGTTCCGTATAGTTGCCCAAAGCCGATAAGCCGATGAATGTAGGAAGTGCACTGCAACACTTCTAGCTACCCGCATATAATATGCTGAAAATTCAGTCAGTGTCCACCAGACGCGGCCGCTCCTCACGCTGCTCCCCTGCTCAACCAGGTATCGTAGCGCTATACAGCCAAACTGCTGCCTGCCACCTCGCCTTACTACCACTATTGCTATCTCTAGATTGCCTGACTGCTTAAATTAGCGCTAAGCACAATTATTTCATTTCATAGCGCGAGACTGCCAAAGTGCGCTGTATGTTTATTTTCAATAGTGCTGTGCTGCTTAAAGTATTCTTTTTCGCCTGATTGTGCCGCTGCCACTGCCATTAACATCGCGCTTTTTGTGTCTGTGCCCCAATCCTGTATCAATTTTGGCTCGCTGCTATTTTGTATCTTGTTGTTGTTTGTGTGCCTCCCTGCCCGGATCTCCACCCCGCTCCCGCCTCCCAGCTGACCCTCCCTCGCCCCTCCCCTCCCACTATCCACATATGACAGATGCCTATGCGCGCAGCGGTCACACGCAGCGGTCGCGCCCTATGCGCGCCGAAGGTGCGCCAAAGGTAAACCCGTCTACGCCCGTCCGCGCCTGGACCGCGCCCAGTGCCAGACCCCATGGACCTCGCAAAACCCACTCCACCCGCATAACCTATGACGCCGCTACCCTCTTTGTCCTTAACCCCGGACGCACACCACAATGTTGCGAAGCTGCCCCAGGACACACCCCCTTCGCCTGCCACTCCTGCAAGTTTGCCTGCGTCAGGATCCACACCAAATCCACTAACTCCAAACACAGCTCCGACGCTAACCACCTGAAGTGCATCCTGCTGAACACCCTCTCGGTCCACAGACACGCCACTGAACTCTGGGACCTACTCGACACTGCATCGCCGGACGTCGCATTCCTTACAGAAACCTGGATGAACGCCTCATCAGCGCCCGACATCGCCATAGCCATCCCGGATGCATACAAGATCATCCGACAAGACCGCACCAACCAAACAGGAGGAGGCATCGCCATCGTCCATAGGAACACCATCTGCATCACGACCAGTTTCTACGATAACCTCACAACCGCCGAACACCTTCACTTCCAGATCCACACCGACCCCAGGACCACACTTAGAGGCACCCTCATCTACAGACCACCAGGAACCCGCACACAATTAAACGACGACATCTCTGACTTCATCAGCCCACATGCCCTCACCTCCGAAAACTACATTCTACCTGGAGACCTCAACTTCCACCTGGAAAAGAAAAACGACAACACCACCACCACCCTTCTGGACAACCTGGCCAATCTCGGACTCAAACAACTTGTTGACACCCCCACACGCTCGACCCTATCTTCACCTCCAGCAAACACATCTCCTTCGATCATACCACAGCTCTCCATTGGACGGATCACAGCTGCGTTCACTTCAGCTACAAAAAGACCACGACCCACAACCCCCCACAACCTATTCCTCGAAGAAACTGGAACAAAATCACCACCGACCAACTCTTCACATCGCTTAACCAAAACCCCCCTGCCATATCATCGGACCCAAACCAAGCTGCCACCAAACTCACACAATGGATCACCCATAGCGCTGACGAATTAGCACCCTTGAAAAACCACCAGATCAAACAAGGAAGCAAAAAGGCCCCCTGGTTCAAAGATGACCTTAAGAAATCCAAGAAGTTATGTGGTACCCTCGAGAAAACCTGGAGAAAAAACCCAACCACTGACAACCTGACCACCTTCAAGGACGCCACCCGCAAACATCACCAATTGATCCGATCCACCAAGAAATCAGCATTCAAGGATCGACTCGACAACAACGCCCACAACAGCAAGGAACTATTCAACATCGTTAAAGAATTTACCAACCCCACCGCCGGCACCAATGACATCACTCCCTCCCAAAACCTCTGCGACTCTTTATCCTCTTTCTTCCACAACAAAATCACCGACATACATAACAGCTTTAAAAACCAGTCCGAGGGGGGCGTGGCTAGCAGCCAACGATGGCGGCCGCAGCTTAGAGAGGCTCCCGAGTAACGGCGGCTTCCCACGACTATCCGTCGCATTAATCCTGAACTTTATAGTGCTGGCGGGGGAGGATCGGACCCGGAGTCCGTGCGGCACTCAGCGCTGCAAAATTGGAATCGGTGGCAGCCTGGACGAGCTTCAACACACCGAGCGGAGACCGGAGGTGAAGAGGGCCTCCTGCCAGCCTGGAAGCAGCAGTGTTGCGGAGAGAGGGTGACCGGCCGGAAGTGGCCTCGAAGCGGCGGGGTGCGGCAGGAAGTGTCGGTCACCGGACGCGTTGTCCGGAAAACCCGCAATCGCACCCCCAGCAGTCCCGACGTAAGTGCGGCTCCCGGCGACGCCTGGAACAGCCCTACAACACCGTTTGCTCTGACCGGGGGCGCATTCTGGACCTCTGGCTACGGCAGTGACGCCGCCATTAGATCGCGCCTCACGCGAGCGGCACCCCGGCACCTAACAGCGGCTCTCCCCACGGAACTGTAATTGCCCCAGCTCACCGGATTAATACGTGGGGGACAGCGGATCCCTGGAGATCCCATTCTTTAACGTGTTCGACCTCCTGCAACGCGCTCCGCGTGGAAGACACCGGAAGGAGCAGTGGAACTCCCGGCGGTTCGCGCTCAGAAGGGGCGCTGTGACTGTGAGGTACTGTGTCCCGGCGCAGGCTGTACTCACGGCACGCCACCAGGCTTTTTGGCGGACTCAGCGAAGGTATGGGGGTCGACAAGCCGCCTAACTTCTAGTGCCACAGAAGGAGGCACTGCATAGATTGCCATAACCCTTACCAACGCTCGGCAAAACATAACCGAGGTGCCCTCTAGCTGCTGTAAACCTGCGGGGGGGACTCTTCACCCCCTCATTGCGAACTCGACTCTGCGCCCACGACAGGGGTGTTTTACTGGTGCGGCCGTGGACGGCACAAACGCTGGCATATCGTGGCATTCAGTGCCGCCAACACCACACATCACCATGTCAAACAGGGGCCCCAAACATAACTCTACCCAAGCCAAACTGGATAAATTCGCGTACAAGAGGCAGACACCGCCCCAGGAACAACGCAAGAACGCAGGGAAAGCGGCGGACGCGGATGGGGCTAAGAAGGCCACACTTGAAGATGTCCTGGCGGCGTTGGCCCAGGTGCAGACGACGGTCGGAGCAACCGCCACTGAAGTCACCCTGATACGGGCGGACCTCCAAAAAATGAACGAGAGGGTCAAGCAGGTAGAAGTCGTCACTAAATCTTTGGTAGAGGACGTGTCTGAACTGCAAACGGCAATGGAGCGACTTCAAGCCGACAACAAACTACTAAGGGACAAACTGGATGATCAGGAAGGTCGCTCCCGACGCAACAACGTCCGAATTTTAGGCGTGCCGGAATCGGAAGACACGGGGGCGATGGATCTCTACGTGGAGGACTTGATAAAAACCCGACTTCAGCCCAAGGGACTCTCACACTTCTTTTCGGTAGAAAGGGCCCACCGCATTCCGGGGGGAAAACCGAAGACAGGAGGCCCACCGCGGCCGATACTAGCAAGACTATTTAACTTCAGGGACCGAGACGCCATTCTGCAGGCCGCCAGGGTGGCACCAGCCATTCAAATCCAAAACTCGAGACTTGCATTTTTCCCTGACTACACGGCTGAGGTATCCAGGAAGAGAAAGACGTTCCTGGAAGTTAAAAGAACGTTGAGGGAGAAAGAATTACCGTACTCGATGATCTTTCCAGCACGACTGAGAGTAGTTGCGGACAAAAAGGTGTGGTTTTTCGACTCCCCCGAGACTGCCCGGGACTGGCTGGAGGGTTGGCACTCGGTGGGCCGGCAACGCAAGAATCACAGACCGGATCACGAACGCAGAGACGACAGCAGACATGGTTCGCAAACGTCTGGTCGAGGAGGGGGGGCAGAGGGCTCTCCCTTCCGCGGAACAGGAGGGGCAAATGGAGAGGGGTGACCCTTCCCCCGGGATCTGTGCTGATCACAATTGCTGACCATCGACTTCACATTTCATTTGCTGCACGAAGACACTGGCATGACCTCCCCTGAGGCACGCAGGTATGCCGCCTGCTCGGGGAGACACTCTCCCCCTTACACGCAAGTACTCTGGTTGTGGGATGGGTTAAGCACTCTGCTCAGTTGGGGGGGCGGGCAGTTGAAAGTCCGTTAGGCAGGGGTGCAGGGAGGGGGGTTAGGGGGAAGGGTTGTTTTTTTACAGTTAGGACATTGTATGTTAGGAACACATATGTACGGCCAAGTACTGCACCACACCACTCAAGGGACGTATCGGACCGTTTGACCCAGTTAGGCACGAGAACGGGGGGGAGGAATAGTTTTGTAATGTTCACGTTGGAACTGTACACACATGGTCATGAACGATGTTTCCATTGTTATAGGACTCAATGCGCGCAGGCAGGGACAGACAGCGATTTGATGCCCCCATGAAATCTTTAGGCTCTTCACTGCGCGGTGTCGCAGCTACTGGACCACTTGTGTCTCCTGGGTACCCCATTGTGCACCTCATAATCCCCAATGGCTAACAACACAGCACCATTAGGGGGAGCAGAACCCACCGATACACAATGCCCGACTCTGTCCTTGATGTCATGGAATGTACGGGGTTTGGGGGACAAGGTTAAACGGGGGTTGGTATTGGCTGCTATTAAGCGACTGCGACCTACTGTGGCCCTGCTGCAGGAAACTCACCTGGTAGGGGGGGCTTGAAAAGCTCTGGATAGACGAGGTTACAAAATGTGGGCTCACTCTGAATTCACGTCCGGTTCCAGGGGATCCGGCATTCTAATACGAAAAAACTCACGATTCATGCCCCTATCATCTCAAACTGATGACCAGGGCTGCTTCGCGGCTGTGCATGGGCAATGGGAGGGGACACTCTTCAATTTTGTGTCGGTATATATTCCGCCGGCATTACATTCGGTACACCTCCCGAGACTAGGGGACTTTCTTCTGACTCTCCCGGAGGGTTAGATTATTCTAGGGGGAGACTTCAATGCAGTCATGGACACGCAACTAGATAAACACCCCACACCGGCCCTGACGGGGGGAGACACGTACTTACGGCGGTTCGCAATGGCCATGGGAATGACTGACGTCTGGAGACACTTGCACCCGGGCGTAAAACAATACACCTTTCTCTCCGCAGTGCATGGAAGCCTATCCCGCATCGACTACTTTTTGTCGATGGGTGACGGCCTTCACCACGTAGACAACCTAGTGATCCACCCTCAGGGTATTTCAGACCATTCACCCCTCACACTGAAACTTTCCATGCAGACAAGAGCACGCAAACGCATCTACCCCATTCATGCATCCTACTTTAAAGTTCCACAGGTCCGCAAGGCCCTTAAACGTGCCACGAAACAATACTTTCTTGAAAATGTACACTCAGTACGCTCCTCAGCGACACTCTGGGAAGCCTATAAAGCGGTCCTGCGAGGACAAGCCATTAACACTATAACCGGGTACAAAAGGCAGCAGTCCCAGGCACTGGCCGATTTAGAGACGGCATTGAGGGAACGGACCACGGCTCATGAGCTACACCCCTCTCCCTCCACCCTACACGCACTCACTCTCCAACAGCAGTTATATAATGATCACCTGCGCTTGGTTGTTAAAGGACACATAACCGATACTCAAAATAGAATTTATGACGTGGGGGACAAAGCAGGGAAAATGCTAGCATGGCTGGATAAGCGTGAGACCAATTCCAGGGGGATACAACGGCTGAAAGATGTGCATGGAGTGCCGCATTCAGATCCTAGGCGCATCACAGAGATACTGGCGGCCCATTTTAAACAAGTATATTCCCCGGAGCAGGTAATCACATCCGAAACCGCAAAGGCTCTCTTAGCTCCGATTGTGGTCCGAACATTGTCACCAGAGGCATCAAGTGACTTAGAGGCAGATATAACTGCGGAGGAAATCCAACTGGCCATTCAGGCTCTGAACCCGGGCAAGGCGATGGGGCCGAATGGAATACCCATAGAATGGTACCAGGCGATGCCGGAGACCCTCAGCGTACATCTGTTAGGGATGTTCAGGGACTGTCTAGAGAAGGGTTCCCTTCCGCTGGACCAGCGAGTGGCGACTATCGTAACTATCCCCAAGCCAGGTAAACCGCTGGAGGAATGTTCCTCCTATCGACCCATTTCCTTACTAAACGCGGAAGTGAAAATTCTAGCTAAACTCCTAGCACAAAGGACTCTGCCCCATCTGTCATCAATCATACATCCGGATCAGTCCGGATTCATGCCACACAGAAACACAGCGTTGAACCTACGGCGACTACACGGCGTACTGGCTAGAACGGAAACCATTAAATCGCCGGCAGTGATTTTAGCGCTTGACGCCAAAATGGCATTTGACCTGGTGGAGTGGGAATACTTGTTTGAAACGCTGACACATATGGGATTTGGCCCTCGCTTTCTCGCATGGGTCAAGCTGCTATACACGGACCCAATGGCTCACGTGGTGGCTAATGGCCATATTTCACATGCATTCCCGTTGGGAAGAGGCACGCGGCAGGGATGCCCTCTGTCACCCTTGCTGTTTGCCATCTCTCTAGAACCTCTTGCAACCCTCATACGAGCTTCACCCCTCGTTAAAGGTATAACATGGCCTGGGGGCTGGGAAGATCGTCTGTCCTTGTACGCGGATGATATGTTAATATATCTAACTGACCCCGATGAAGGCATACCAGCGTTGTTACACATCTGCGACACGTACGGCAGTATCTCAGGCTATACACTGAACTGGGCCAAGTCGGAAGTATACATTCTGCAGGGTCCAACCCCGAACCTCGACAGTGCGTGCCCGCTGAAGTTGGCGGGAACGTCCTTTAAATACCTAGGCATACATATCACTAGGGACCCGGCAGAATTCATAGATAAGAACCTGAAACCACACCTGGTCCGGCTTAAACGTGATGTAGAATTTTGGTCGGGCCTGCCGTTAACGCTCCTGGGCAGGGCGGCACTCTACAAGATGATGGCATTACCACGTTTTTTATACGTCCTTGAAAACTCACCATATCCTGTGCCCCCTACGTTCTTCCAGAAAGTGGCGGCTCTGGTCTCCAACCTTCTATGGGGCAACCTCCCGGCACGAGTGGCACAGTCCAAGCTGCACAGAGACTGGTACAGCGGGGGTCTCGCACTACCAAATCTGAAATTGTATTACTGGGCTGCACATCTCAAGCCAATTAATCAGTGGGTCCACGCGCCACATACTGACCCGGCATTCCATTCAGACAGGGCACAACTGGGCACAAATAGTTTGTTAGGTCCGTTATACGATCGCCGCAAGGTGCGGGCACTACTGGGCCCCACAAAACTAACAGTTCAAATATGGCACACGGCAACGGCAGCTCTGGGTTGGAAGGGGAAGATAACCAAGATGACTCCGCTGTGGGACTCTCGAGCATTGGGCAATCTCAGAAACACCAAGGGGTTCGCACAATGGGACACGATTGGCATTACCACAGTGGGTGATCTGTGGGAGAGGGAGGAGGTAATCCCCTTTGCCCGACTAAAAGAGCTATATGATTTCGGTGACAGGGAACTTTACAGATACATTCAAATCCGCCACGCACTGCTCACAGCCCTGCCACCCGGCACACCACTACCGGAGTCTTCTCCTCTGGAAGACCGCCTCCTCACTGATTGTATGCTAGAAAAAGCGACGTCCCTCACATATCGTAAATTGCTTAATAATACCCCAGATCCTACACTCCACCTGAAGGAGAAATGGGAGGGGGACATTCACGATATGGATGAACATGAATGGAATGCGGCACTTGGGTCCCCTAGGGAAGTGGGCATCTCTGCACGCATGAGACTAGTACAATTTAAGATCCTCCACAGGGTTTACTACACGAGGACTGTGCTACACCGCATACAGCGGGCGCCCCATCCTTACTGTTTACGTGGGTGCGGAGAGGAGGGCACATTCTTCCACACCATATGGGACTGTCCCAAAATCCAGGAGTACTGGAGACAAATACTCCGCACACTCTCACAAACACTAGATCAATCCCTACTGCCTGACCCGAGGAGGTGCTTACTGAATATATGGGAACCTACTAACCTGTCCAGGTATGAACAACTCTGGATCACAGCGGGGGTAATGGTGGCGAAACGCGACATAGCACAGCGCTGGGGGGCAGCAGACCTGCCGACTAAGTCCCAATGGTGCCTGAACATGGACAGAGTAATGTTGACCGAGAGAGCAGTATATTCCAGCCGAGCCTGCCCGGGGAAATGGAACAAGATTTGGTTAAAATGGAATGAATATAGAGGGGATATTTGTGAACCCTTGCCCGAGGATGACCAGGAAGATTCCGACGACGAAAGTGATGAGGGTTGAGAATAGGTGGGGTGGAGGGTTAGAGATACGTGAGGATGTCCTGCAGTGAGTACCAGGGTGGGTCGGGCAGTGAGGGGGAATGTATTGAATATGGGCAAATTTAGGTACTAGGAAATGAGGCTCGACTTACTGTCCTCCAAAAAGACGCTTACAGCTTGAACTGCATTGTTTTGTAGAAGACCGTAATGTCATTCCTAACAGGTTAATGTTACTAGTTTGTTGTTTTTCAAAAAGAAAAAGTGAAAAATACCATCAAAACCGCATTTTCCGAATGTTTTACTTGCTAGTACTGCACTTTTCTTACGCAGCATGTTTCAATGAACAACTATTATGATTATTGCTTAACTGACCTTTTCGCTGTCTTACGCTGTGAGTAACGATCTTACAATAGCGGCCGGCCCGCATGGTTGTAGGCATTCCGCTGTGTAATATGCAAAGTGCAATAAAGGTTTTGGAAAAAAAAAAAAAAAAAAAAAACAGTCCGAAGAACAGTCCACTCCACCCACCTCCGAACCAAAACAGCACTCTCACAACCTTTGCACCTGGAACCCAATCACTACTGAAGACACCATCCGCCTGATGAACTCCATCCACTCAGGTTCACCAACCGACCCATGTCCCCACTACATTTTCAACAAAGCAGACTCCATCATTGCACCCCATCTCCGCGACGTCATCAACTGCTCCTTCAACTCCGCTACCTTCCCGGAAAGCTGGAAACATGCCGAACTCAGTGCCCTTCTGAAGAAACCCACAGCAGACCCCTCTGAACTTAAGAACTACCGCCCCATCTCACTCCTCCCTTTCCCTGCCAAAGTTATTGAGAAAGCCGTCAATAACAAGCTCGCCGCCTTCCTGAATCCAACAATTCCCTCGACCCCACATAGTCCGGCTTCCGAGCCAAACACAGCACCGAAACCGCCCTCATCGCAGCTACAGACGACATTCCGAACGCTGATGGACAACGGAGAAACAGTTGCCCTCATCCTACTCGACCTCTCCGCCGCCTTCGACACAGTCTGCCATAACACCCTCATACAACGCCTCAGCAACGTCGGAATACAAGGAAAAGCTTTGGACTGGATCATCTCATTCCTCGCCGGAAGAACCCAGAGAGTCCGCCTCCCCCCTTTCAAATCAGAGGCCACCGAAGTCATCTGCGGCGTACCACAAGGATCATCGCTCAGTCCCACCCTCTTTAACGTTTACATGAGTCCCCTCGCATCCATTGTGCGACAACACAACCTCAACATTATCTCCTACGCAGACGACACCCAGCTGATCCTCTCCCTCACCAAAGACCCAAACACCGCCAAAACCAATCTACACGAAGGAATGAAAGAAGTAGCCGAATGGATGAAGTACAGCCGTTTAAAACTAAACTCGGACAAAACGGAAGTCATCATCTTAGGATCATCCCCCTCTTCCTGGGACGACTCATGGTGTACAGCACCCATACCTACAGATCACGCACGTAACCTGGGCTTCATCCTAGACTCCTCCCTCTCGATGACCAAACAAGTCAACGCAGTCTCATCTTCATGCTTCAACATCCTACGCATGCTCAAAAAAATCTTCCGGTGGATCCCCAGAAAGACAGTCACCCACGCACTGGTCACTAGCCGACTGGATTATGGCAATACCCTTTACGCCGGAACCACAGCCAAACTACAGAAAAAACTCCAACGCATCCAAAACGCCTCAGCCAGACTCATACTGGACATCCCCCGTCAAGCTCTCATTTCCGGTCACCTGAAAGACCTCCACTGGCTCCCCGTCAACAAGAGAATAACGTTCCGTCTCCTCACCCACGCACACAAGGCCCTCTACGACCTAGGACCCGAATGCCTCAACACAAGACTGTCCTTCTACACACCCACCCGCTAACTACGATCATCCAATCAAGCCCTCGCCGCAATTCCGCGCATCCATAGATCCACCATGGGAGGAAGATCCTTCTCCTACTTAGCGGCCAAAACCTGGAATTCTCTCCCCACTCACCTCCGCCTTACACAGAACCACCACTCCTTCAGGAAGCAGCTAAAAACCTGGCTATTCGATAAGTGATGCCCCCACACCCCTCAAGCTCCTTGAGACCCTCTGGGTGAGTAGTGCGCTATACAAATCCCTGAACTTGAACTTGAACTTGAACACAACACAGGACCACAGCAGTGCTCTGCCTCATGCCAACTCTTCTCGCCTTCCAACACTGAATCAGTGAGGGGCAGTCCCTCCCAAGTTTCCGAGCTGTTCTGTCTGCAGCGCATAGGCCAACTTTACCCCGCATCAACTTCCAAGTGCCAGTGCCCCACAAATCACCAGGCATAAACAGAAGCTGTTCGCATAACATCTCAAACACAAGCGAAGCAATGACATCAGAATGGACTTGTATTCCTACTGTGTAAAGTCGAGATGCTATCTAATGTAAACAGTGAGGCGTGTTTCCTGTGTGTCCAGTTTCCTTTGGAGAGTCGCTATCCAAAGAATAGAAACAGCCCCGTTCTCACAGTGCCGATCTATTTCTATTCATGTTGTTTACCCCTTCTAGGAAAGTAACAATAACATGAACAGATAAATGCAGATATACAGAATAATATCCATTCCACAATCCCTGATGGCGGAAAGGGCATTGTTAGACAATCCCTGACCCGCGCTCAGCAGCAGAAACAACTATCAGCTTGCATTCTGTACCTCCGGGTATGTGCAGAGTGGCGGGAAACGCTGCAGCCGATTCCGAGCAGGAAGGGAGCCATCCCGACTTCAAAGCCCGGCACTGCCTGCACTGCACACATCTGTCTGGAGTTATGCTGTGTTTTTTAACAGGCCTTATCTGCCGGGCCATAATTGGTCAGTGGTTATTCTGCTCATGTCTGCCGATCCGGCCGGGTGAGGCTATGAAACCGTCAGGGTGATGTGATGGTGTGAACTCCCCGCACCCCGTCCCCCTCAGCCCGCCCACGTTAACCAGGAAGGAGCCCGCAAGCCCAGGAGCCCTGCCGGCAGCCGCAGACCACCGGAGCAGACTCAATACTATCGCCTGCCCCCAGACACCCCTCCCGCAATCCGCGGCTGCACACAGGCCCCCCGGGCACACCCGACTCCCTACCTGGCGAGATGGATGGCTGTGACCCGACGTGCTTCTCCTCGTCGCCTCCCTCCACGCACTCGGCTGTTTTGGATCGTCGACAAACGATGAACCTCCGACCTCCGCCTCCAACTCCGGACGAGGGAATTTGAGAATTTAAAAGTTAAAACAACACAGGGGGAGGTAGGAGGGACGCTTCTGGGAGGCCGCCACCGATCCGGTGCAACAGAGTAAGGAGAGACCGGTGTCCCTGCCCCTGGAACCTAAATAGGTCCCCATGCTCCGCCCTCTGTCCCACTGGAAGTGCGCCCTCCTACCCCAGAAGAGTTAAGCGGCCGGTCGCCCAATGGGGCAGACCGGCCGCCCCTATCTTAGATGAGGTAGGGGCTGGGCCGGGGGCCGGGTCCTAAGTGCGCGCTCCTCGATGCTCGCGATTGTCAGTATGCTGCTACTCGTTGTATCATATATCTGGATGCAATGACAGAAACAGCAAAAATACAAGTGGGGCAGCACACTAAGCTAAGCATGATTTTTTTTTGCACATTATTTAAGCCACTCCCTTTAGTACATTACCCACGCTGTTGGCGTTATCATTTCAATCCACTTTTTGCTGCTGGACTGTCCCTCACATTTTAGCAAATGAAGGCGTAATGTGGGGCTGTTAGGGCAGGACGATGGTAGGTGGTATTGCAAGTTATTTCACCCTTCAACCCCTCTCCACCCATTGTAACCTCCTTCAGCGCTGTGCACCCCTTCACACACGCGCACATAGCTGACCATCGCTGCATGCTCTCTACATCAGCCGTGTGATGTGACTACAGGCCAGGTAATGTCCCCCAAGTGACTTGTGTACCCACTATGTTTCCGCAGCTTGCGCCTGTTTAGTCCCCTCACGCACCCAAATGTGCTGCATTATACAGCATAATTTGGCCTCTTTTTTAAAAAAAAAATGTTTATACCCAACCCTGACGCATACTATATAGCCCAAGCCATTGTTGTCAGTATGCTGCTACTGTTCCTCACATTTTAGCAAATGAAGGCGTTAAGTGGGGCTGTTAGGACAGGACGGTGGTAGGTGGTATTGCAAGTTATTTCACCCTTCACCTCCTCTCAACTCATTGTAACCTCCTTCAGCGCTGTGCACCCCTTCACACACTCGCACATAGCTAGCCATCGCTGCGTGCTCTCTTCAGAAAGGCCAGGTATTGGATGGGTGTGTCTCCTGTTAAGGGGCGTCATTCATTCCAGTTACCTTACACAAGGTCACATTCTTTTTTATTGTCCCGGGAATATTAGCTTATTTGTCCAGAACTATAGGATGTCGAGCAACTTGTGACTCAAACCCGATTCCCAGTTCTAAAGTCAGCAGGTCTGGCCATTACACCGCATCCTGGGGTAAGGGGAGAGGGGCAGGCAATGCCACATGGAGGCTCAGCTCGTCATGGGCTCGAGGTGCCAACAGGACCTATGGCTGAGCCACAGCCAGGCATCTTCTCCCCCTCCCTCCTTCCCCTCAAGTATTCAGGGAGCTGAGCCGAGCCTGCCAGGACCTCTCTACAGGCCTCTGCTCTGCTGATGTGGACGGCATTAAATGAAGAGTGTACTGTAAGGTGATGCCACGAGTCTTCGCTTCCTTCCCGATGGCTCTGCGCACAAGCTGCTTTCTCCTAGCGCTGCATGCTTCTAGCTCACTAAAGCTGGACGATGAGTTCAAGAGCAGTACAAAATAGTTAAGCAATATAACAAAATGTGTTGCCTTATGCCGCATAATTTGCCTTTTCTTGCCATATAATTTAGTGGCATACTTTGGTCCATCACTGCCACATAATCCCAGTGGTCCTAGATATAATTTTCTAGTTAGACCACTATTTCTATGTTAGGAGAGTTTAAAACCTCAGATATAGACATGTGCATACTTTTGTAATCGTCTAGCGTAGGGGTTGCATGTCGGGGTCTCGCACATGACCTATTTTGCATCTATTTTCTCACATTTCGGTAGTTTTTGTAAATACAGTTGGGTAATTTAGGTGGCTCCTGGACATGTCACAGCAGCTTCTTTTGGCTTCTCAGGTATAATCACCCTTGTATCTCAAGAGGCTAACTCTCGGGTCTCACTGGAGGGTCACTTTATTATCTCACGTGAAGGCCATTTGAGGATATAATGTGAGGGTCACTTTAAGAGCCAACATGAGGGTTATTTTATTAAATGCTTTAGATTTCACAGAAGTGTCTCCATCAGCCGGCCGATTAATCAATGTACTGGTACACTGCTTCTTCCCAGTGGCGACAGATGCAAAGCGGAAGTGTGCCTGGGATTTATTGAGGCTTAACAGCAGTGCAAGGTATAACTCGGACCGACCGTCAAGGGGGAGCAGGGAGTCTGGAAACACATGCTTCAGAATATGAGCATAAACTGTGTGCTCCTCAGAGCTGACAACATTACACTTATCTGCCCCCTCACCCGCCCCACACACAAACAGCCACACACACACACACACACCACCACACACATAACCACACACAACCACACACACCCACACATACAACCACAGACACAACCACAGACAAAACCACACACAGAACCAAAAGTCAGTGCACACTTTCACCAAGCACAGACACCACCAGCCGTCAGTGCACGCTTTCACCGGACACAAACACCACCAGCCGTTAGTGCACGCTCCCACCAGGCACACATCACCAGACGTCAGTGCGGGTTTTCACCAGGCACACACACACCACCAGCCGTCAGTGCACCCTTTCACCAGGCACACACCACCAGACGTCAGTGCGCATTTTCACCAGGCACACACACACCACCAGCCGTCAGTGCACGCTTTCACCAGGCACACACACACACCACCAGCCGTCAGTGCACGTTTTCACCAGACACACACACACCACCAGCCGTCAGTGCAAGCTTTCACCAGGCACACACACACCACCAGCCGTCAGTGCATGCTTTCACCAGGCACACGCTTTCACCAGGCACACACACACCACCAGTCGTCAGTGCACACTTTCACCAGGCACACACACACCACCAGCCATCAGTGCATGCTTTCACCAGGCGCACACACACCACCAGCCGTCAGTGCACGCTTTCACCAAGCACACACACACACCACCAGCCGTCAGTGCACGCTTTCACCAGGCACACACACCATCAGCCGTCAGTGCACGCTTCCACCAGGCACACACATTACCAGCCATCAGAGCACAATTTCTACAGACACACACCGCCAGCCATCAGTGCACACTCAATTGTTAACGCATCCACAATTAACTATTGTAACAATAGCAATATGGCGCCCTTTACTTTTAAACATATTCATTTAAAGCGCAACATGCCACCATTGCTACAAAAATAAATAAAAAATTGTTTGGCCTACAATTTATAGACTTTTGTTGCAATTGGTGTTGCAATATTTAGCAATGCCAATAGCTCAAACTTAATTAATGCGAGACCTATTGCATTGTAAACGCTTGTTTTAACCTGTATGTGTGCCCTCTTGATCAGCTGTTTGGGAGTAACACCTTCTCCTTCTTTACCTATGCTGATGGCAATAAGTCTGTGCTTAACATACATGTTTATTCGGACATAATTTAGCATCAAAAGGCTTTTGAGAAATCTTTCTAGGATGTTGCTTCATGGATGTCCAACAATTACTTTACACTAAATGCAGGTAAAACAAAGATTATGATAATAGAAAACCAATTACGCATCTTTTCAGACTCATGGTGATCCTCCTCGGTTATGGCACAGAACTACTGAATTATACTTGACACTAATCTCTTTTACACTCCTCGGATCTCTAACTCTAACCTTCCTTCAACATGACACTATGAGCTTCGTAAGAGTCTTCCTGTACCCAAAATGACAGAAATTGGAAATAAATCTAACAAGCACTTTTTGGCACAAAAAAGTGTGAAGACAACTGTGATAGACAGTTGATTCTCGGCCACAGGCCAAGCATTCTCCTTAATCCTGTAATTGTGCCCGACTATGCGGTCTCATCTGTCTCAGGGGTTTGGGCGCCACACCTTGGTGTTTCTGACTGACTAATGCTGCTTGGACAGTCAGCGTGTTATTACTGCCCTTCTAGGAAACCTACTTTGAGATTTTCTGCATGTGATCGACTGCCCAATGTGTGCCACATCCAAAGATGTGTGGCTGCAATTATGTCTGCCCTTGTTATCCTGCCAACTATACCCTCCACTTACTCATTCAAATGTATGGCGTCTTAGACCTGCTGGGTTAACTTTGCTCTTTTGAGTGAGCACTTGGCTTTGCTGTACTGACCACAGCCGCTCCATGAGGCAGAGACGCACCGAAGCAGCTCTACTGGAGTGTCTCCTTCACATCTTATCACGCCGACAGGGAATGAATGGGAAAGGAAACATCCAGCAGTTCATTTACACAGGAGACGCTGAAAGGCCTCGGTGGCTAACTTGTGTCACCCCTGAAGGGAAGGTGTCCCGGGCCCACCAACACTCCTAAGCTTTCCACAAAAGAACAAATTAATGGGGTGACTTGTTATTTTTCAGCTTTAGAGAGCTGCTTGTTGCTCGCCTACTTCACAAACTGTTTACAGAGGAAGCCAGCATTGAGACATCCAGGCACATCTTAGCTAGGGGGGGAAAGTTCATCAACACGTTGGCTCACACTCTGCGCCTTTCTAATTGTTGGCCTCTTGCAGTGTTCGCGCATTATGTTTACATCAGTCGGCCTGCCGTGGGTTCGCTGAAGGGAGGGGAGGCTGTAAAGATGCAGGGAGCTCACTGCATTAGTAATTAGCACAGACCACTCACCTTCCCATTTCATTAAGGCATCCACAGTATACACACACACATACATATATACATATATATACACACACATACATATATACATACATACAGGCGCTATCATGAAAGGCTGCACTGCGAACCCAAAGCAATCATCTCGGACCAGCCCTTGGGGAAGTGGGGAAGCACTGCCTGACCCCAGGAGGCTGGAAACGCCCGCTTGTTGCTTTCGTTACTGGGGGTCGATATTGCAGAGCTGCTGGAAAACCGCCCCCCCTGTAACAAAACTGGCCCCCACCACTGCAAAACCGGCCCCCACCCTTCCAGCCTACTGAGGAAACGCCAGGTGCACAGTACGGCCTTGCTATATGTAGTATTCTCACATGATGTTTTAATACCTATGTTTCTTCACTTTAGCTACCCAGCCTGTGTGTGTCTACTCTGTATGGAATGTTGGTGAGTGGACCTTCACTAGAATGCCTGGGTGACTGGATGAAGTGTGACAGTTGGTCAGAGAGGCTGAGCAGCTAGCAGGCTGCTCCTGGTGGGGCTGTGATTTACCACCTAAATAACTTTTACTACCTGTTAACCAACCTGTGAATAAACCTACTTGGTTTACATCATACCAGCGTGGCGTGATTACTACACTATCATGGCTACAGACTGCACACCTGCTAATTACTCTTAGTACGGAATGATGTAATTAGCGGGTTTGCAATTTGCATCCGATTCCACTTGAAGACCATGGAATACGAATTTACGTGTAAATTGAATGTTTTTTCACACTCTCTGAAGTGAAATCAGAAAAAAAATGAGTTATGCACTCCACTCCTGAATTTTACCAGATTTTACCTCCTGCACATTGGGAAGGTTAACACAAAAGATGGGCCCAGTTTGACCTGACTAATGTGCACGTTTCTGGGGCAAATGCCCATTTGATTAGCGGCCGCACAGTAATCAACTGATACATGGTGGATTTAAAACACATCTGACTGAGATTTAGTCTAGTTTAGAGAGCTGAGTTGAAGTCCTAGCCCTTCGATTTCACAGATTGATTGATCTTGGACATACCACTTATCACAGTGGCAGGGCTACTTAAATATGAAGTGGGTGAAGCCACTACTTGTCTTCCTCAGACGCACTGCACAAGGACATCAGCGCTCTTCCCACCCTGGGCCAATATGGGGTCTTGGGTGAAGGTGCTATCCTGTGGGTGGTGCGGTGACCAGTGTACGAGGAAGAGGGGAGTGCGTGCTGCAGCTGAGGGTCCAGCCATGCTACGGGTGCAGGATGATTGGGTTGCTGCTCCTGGTACTGGCGGCTTGCTTGGAGAGCTCACTCCCAAGGATTCCTTTTGGCGGTGGTTTGCTGTGTGCTGAAGGACAGAGCATGAAGAACCTTTGGGACTAGTACTGTGTTAGAATTGGTCCATATGCTTCTACTGCATGATTGTGTGAATGGGTGGCCTGTGTGTTGGCCATAAAAAGCCGATTTCTGTAGGCATCTAGGGCCTTTGCCTCCAAAATGGTTGGAGTGCATACAGAACTTTAGGGTCGGTACTGAGCTGAACCTCACACATGCTCTTGCAGCAGGTCTTCCCGTTCACGGATAGATAGCCTTTGTGTGCTTCTGTGGCGATCATTAGCCCTTGCCTCAACATTGGACTGGAGCTGGTAATGTGCTGAATCTGCCCACGTGCTCCTGAAGCAAGTCTCCCTGCAGATGGATGGCCTGAGTGGTGGTCGGATTCTGTAGCTATCGCAGGCCATCGATTCAAGCCTCAACAATGAACTGAATGAAAGCACAGCTTTGGGGATAGTGCTGTGTTGAACCTGTCCAGGTGCTCCTCTGGCATGTCTTTGCATTCACGGATAGACAGCCTATGTGTGCTTCTGTAGGTATCACGGGCCCTTGCCTCAACGATGGACTCAATGGATGCAGAGCTTTGGGCCAGTGCTGGGCTGAACCTGCCCCCATGCTCCAGCAGCATGTCTTCCTGCTCACGGATAGATAGCCTATGTGTGCTTCTGTGGGTATCACTGGCCCTTGCCTCAATAATGGACTCAATGGATGCAGAGCTTTGGGCCAGTGCTGGGCTGAACCTGCCCCCATGCTCCTGCACCTCCACCACATGTTTCCACATCCTCTGCAGGGCCCTGCTTCACACAGGGGCATAAATAGCAGCAAGGGCGCCCTCTCCTGGCCGTGAGTAGTGCTCTTTCTCGAGCATTAAAGCAGCACCGGAAATGCCGGGTGGATTCTGCCTGTCAGGTGCTCTTGTCGACACTCTCAGGGATGTCAGGCCACTGAGATACATGGGCAGGCCTTCTGAGAGAGAATTCTTCTGGTGGCTTTGGTTGTCTCTTGTTAACCGCCTCTTTCTATACAAACCGTCTTTGTGCCACAGCCCCATTCATTTGTGTCTCTTTTGCTTTCTCGCCCTAAGTGCGCCAGGTATGCCCAGAAGTGGGTCCTGGGCTCACTGTGCCACTGGAATCAAGCTATCCTGGCTGAAGAGGGGTGAAACCCAAAAACCGGTCCTAGGATGCTTGTTCCTGGTCAGGGAGGACCCTGCTTGGTAGTTCGGGCTGGACTGTTCCCATGAGGCACAGGGTCAAAACTGATATGCATATGGCCTGGTCTAAACTGGGGTGGCATGGTGAGCAAAATAATGATGGATTTAACCCAGATCTCTTGACTGGGGGGTGAATGTTTTGATCTGTTCTGCATTCTGTCATCAATTGTGTCTCTTTTGCTTTCTCGCCCTAAGTGCGCCAGATATGCCCAGACGTGGGTCCTGTGATCACTGTGCCCCTGGAATCAAGCTATCCTGGCTGAAGAGGGGTGAAACCTGAAACCGGTCCGAGGATGCTTGTTTCCGGTCCAAGGAGGATCTGGCTTGGCAGTTCGGGCTGGACTGTTCCCATGAGGCACAGGGTCAAAACTGATTTGCATATGGCCAGGTCTAAACTGGGGTGGCATGGTGAGCAAAAGAATGATGGATTTAACCCAGATCTCTTGACTGGGGGTGAATGTTTTGATCTGTTCTGCATTCCGTCATCAATTGTGTCTCTTTTGCTTTCTCGCCCTAAGTGCGCCAGATATGCCCAGACGTGGGTCCTGGGCTCACTGTGCCCCTGGAATCAAGCTATCCTGGCTGAAGAGGGGTGAAACCCAAAAACCGGTCCTAGGATGCTTGTGTTTGGTCAGGGAGGACCCTGCTTGGCAGTTCGAGCTGGACTGTTCCCATGAGGCACAGGGTCAAAACTGATATGCATATGGCCTGGTCTAAACTGGGGTGGCATAGTGAGCAAAATAATGATGGATTTAACCCAGATCTCTTGACTGGGGGTGAATGTTTTGATCTGTTCTGCATTCCGTCATCAATTGTGTCTCTTTTGCTTTCTCGCCCTAAGTGCGCCAGATATGCCCAGACGTGGGTCCTGTGATCACTGTGCCCCTGGAATCAAGTTATCCTGGCTGAAGAGGGGTGAAACCTGAAACCGGTCCGAGGATGCTTGTTTCCGGTCCAAGGAGGACCTGGCTTGGCAGTTCGGGCTGGACTGTTCCCATGAGGCACAGATTCAAAACTGATTTGCATATGGCCAGGTCTAAACTGGGGTGGCATGGTGAGCAAAAGAATGATGGATTTAACCCAGATCTCTTGACTGGGGGTGACTGTTTTGATTTGTTCTGCATTCCGTCCATCAATCGTGTGTCTTTTACAGCTCCGTTTAAAACAACTCAGTCTGTACCAAAGGTATAACAAAATATAAAAAATGTTATCATGTAAATGGACTTTCTTGGCAAACCATTTTTCCTGACACTCCCATAAAGAGAGAGACAATTCGGTTTCTCTTGACCAGCGGGTTAATGCAGACATGAAGCAGGTTTTGGGACGGGTGATCCACTGAGGGGCCCATAGAGCCTCAAACAAAGGGCCCCCGTTATTGTACGTCTGCGAGGGGTGAGCAGAGAAAACAGATTCTAACATCAGGCTCTCGGCTCCTCGCCTTCTTTAATTGTTAAAACTGGGACAGACCACTCGCGTAATCAGTCTATTGATTACCACTGTTCACGCAGGGGTGACAACTCCCAGGGCGCAGAATTATTTAAACTCACGGATTTAACGAGTTAAGCGGTCACCTGTGGTTATGAAACACGGTCTGGAAGAAGACACGGGGAGGGGTGCATCGAAACACACACTTTTGGGGGCAGAAATGGAGGCCCCCCACTGAAAGGAAGTGGAACCTCCCTCTACGCAGGACGTGCCCGTGCGTCAGCCTCGTGGTGCGCGCTACTTGCACGTCCATCAGTTAGGGCACTGGTGAAGACAAGAGCGAGAGTGCGTGTTAATGATTAGATTATAAACCAGGCCAGAGAAATGTGGCCCCCGCGCAGACATTGATATTCATTAGGGCCCCCGCCCGTGAATAGGTGCCATTTGGAGCGAGGTCTTCACCGGAGCCCCAGCTGGTCACGGCTGAAGGTTAATGCCTTACCCCGTCCTGTTCAATGCTCCCTCCTAATTAGCCCTCCGCAATCTATAGCTGTGAGCTCCAAGTGTCTGCGCTCTAAGGAAACTAATTAATGCCAGCAAATTAGATCAAGTCCAGGGTTCCAACAGGCAAACTCTTAGTTAAATGCTCCTCGTTAATAGCAAGTATGGCTGTCAATACCGGCTGTTGGTGGCTCTAATGAGAGCTTCTTTCTTTCATTGAAAGTGATTTCATTCCTCTTTTGTCCCCCTGAAAGCTGTTCCAGTGCCTTGAAGGGAAAAAAATCCGTGTGGTTGTAATGGTGCAGCCGGCAGCCTGACCTAATTCTTCTGATCAGCTGGGTTGAGGTGACACGAAAAAAAAAGACAACTTTCCTCCTACATTATGCTTTACATGTTTTGTTTGAAGGGCTATTACCAGCCAGAACAGCTAGGTGTTTGCCGCAGAACACATCCCAGCATGTTAGCATTTCTTCCCTAATGAGATGACAGGCTTAGGCGCATGGGGCCAGAAGCGGATCAATGGAGGCATGGACCGGCTCTGCCAGAGTTTGGGGCCTGCGGCTTTCTTAATGTGGGATTTACTGGCAGCTGTTGGGGGGCTGCAGGTTGTGGAGGTGCCCCCATCTGATCTCAAATGATCATTTGTTGAGGAGATAGATGCTTCGGTGTTCCTTCAAGACCCATGCTCATTTACAAAGGTGTCAATGTACAAAAAGTCGTCAATGGTAGAAAACGAGGCAGCTCGAGACCGCATTAGCATTAATTAATAATGATCTGAAGAACAGCAGACAATACGTTGTGAGTTAACTACATTTCACCAAATTGAAATGTATGCAAACTATGCGGGATTAGGCCAGACGCCTAATTTGCGATACATGAGGCAAAGCCAAGCCATGTCTGGATGCTATCAACCAAGGTGAAATGACAACCCCAAAACATTGTAGATTTTTATTTCTCACGACAACACATAAATGGGGGAGCGTCGGCTCTTCTCACCTCGGGCTACGCGTCCAACCTGGTAATGGAATCCACAAGCGGTCTTACTTAACCAAGGAAGCTTTGCGTTCACATGGCCGCCATCTGCTTTTTTGTCACACTGCCAAGGTCCTCAGGGAAAGGGCTGCCCACACCTTTGCCTGGAACGCTAAATGAAGCCTCCTAAACCCAAGATGTGCGCTTCACGGCACAGAGACATCAAGGTTTCATATGGATGGTTCTGGAAAACTGCTCCGTACAAATTAGGTAAAGGGCTTGCTACCCGTAGAACAGCAAACTCCTTGTTTGTAGGGAGACATCAAAGAAGAAAATGAAAAATAGCTAATTTGTAAGCAAAAAACATGTCAGGTTAAATCGTCAATTAAGGTCAGTGCAGTGTACTGAAGAGCACTGTAAGGATTTGCAAAACAAGTAAACAGGATTCCAAAAGATCCCGGTTTCATCGATTCATGCAATCTTACAACTCTGAATTGCTCAAAAGAGATATAATAATCAAAGATTTGTTTACTTGTGTTGGCCATATCCATGAAAGTCATTCACATATCACTATCGGCTGCAAAGTAGTTATTAAACAGGTCGCTGTGATTATTCGAACAACCATCAATGTATTAAATGCTTAAAAAATGTTACAGGCTAACTACTAATTTACCACTTTAAAACAACCAGAAAACAGTGAAATGGTAAATGCCATAGTACTTCAAAAGGAGTCTTTTTTCACTTATTGTAGGGATAAGAAATTGTGATGATTAGAAAAAGGCAAGAAAGATGAGCGCTTACAGGAAACTATTCAATTGGTCAATGTGCAAATATCAGTGACTGCAGTGCAGTAGTCAGTTCGGAATAGGCCACATGAACTACAGGAGTCCATATGAGCATTTTCTTCAAGACATTCGTAATTTGTAAGTATTGTTGAAACAATTCTGAAACCCCCATACACTGTTCTGGAATCATGTTTACCTGTTCCTTGACTTCGATATTAAGATTGCAGTGGAGGGAATGGGAACCCTGCTAACGTTTTTTTGTTGCCATTATTCAAACAACACGAAGTAACGTTCGCAATTAGGGCCAGTGCTCCACTGTCAGATAATGCAAATACATTTCTAAATTGGTCGCCTAGACTGAAGTCAGGATCCAAAGAAAGCTAATTATTGGTCAAAAAGGTTATTATTTTCCGTCCCTGTGCTTCCAACTTCTGATAAAAGTTTTTTTTCTTTTTAAATGAGATTAAAATAGAGTACCACATTAGTAATCTACAGATTTAAATTAGTCAACAGAAGCTGCATGGTTTTCATTTCACAAGTGGACTGCCTCTAAGCCCAGCTAGGCTGCTAACAGGCACACAAAAAACGTTGCTCTGCTAAGCCTGATCAAACCATACAAAGCCAACAGGATGCTAAGATCCGACCACCTCTTTCTGGCAAACGTCCCCAGAATCAGGAAGGCCCGGTCAGGAGAACGCCTATTTTCATACAACGCCTCCAAGCTCTGGAATTCCCTGCCCCTAAACATTCGCAGGGAAACCAACCTACAAAAATTTCGTAAGCTCCTGAAAACTTCCCTTAGGTCTTCTCTGTTCCCTAGCCAATTGCACAAGTCCAGTGCTGGGACACCCCCTGGGTAGCTATGCGCTTTACAAATCCACTTCTAATTCCACTTCCAATTCCAAGCCTGGCCTGAGATGCTACCATCTTCTCATGTTAACCCTATATCGGATTTTAGATAGGCGCCAAATGCACGAAAAACAGGTCCACAAATCCACACAGCACAGCTTAAAACAACTTCGTCAAGTTATTTCATCCTTGAAGGTGCGCGCTTCAGCATTGTAGACTTTACTCCGAAGATATCTATACTGAGGAAGACAAATCTATCCAAAAATATAGGATAAGGCTTATTTATTCCCAGTACATGTAGTAAAGCTTGCTTTGTTACCCATTTACCATGTCCGGAGTCAAAACAATCTACATAAAGAGATGGAGCCTGTGGGACAAATACTAAAGTGAAAGCACTAAATATAATAAACTAGAGAGCCAGGAGTGGCACACCCACATAGCAGCTTTAGAAGTATCAATGAACCCACAATGCCAGAGCCTCTAGGTGACCATCCACGTGAACTCGATAAGCATCGGCAAAGTGAAGAGGTGCCAGTGAAACGTAAAAGAGCTCGACAGCGAGTACCTAATAGTATTTAATTTATCAGGATTCGAGTGAACAACAAGTATTATCAAAGCCAATAGGCATAGCACTAATGTACTACCAGATGTAAACGCAGGTATTCTCAAAAGCTGTTTGCATGCATTCTTAGTAGAAATGTTGTTTATCACATTAAAGTGTGCCCTACTGGCTTACCAAAAAAAGTAACAAATACAGCTTTCGGCATAGAGTGCATATAGGAGAAAAATAACTGACTGTGCCATACAGCATAGTTGAGTTAATTTTCAGATTTAGAATAGTCCCTCATGCATTCTAATGGAAGCAATTCCTGGTAGGCGGAATAATACATTGACGGCTGATAGCATGAGATGAAAAGAGCAATACTCATCTGGGTAGAGTCAAGCCAAAGCGCCCTCTATGCATATTTTTAAGAACTGGTAAAAATAAGCCACCCAGGCAGCTGTACTCAAGCAAGACCTAAAAGGTTAAATTTACCTTACACAGTTAGGCTATTATTACGGAAAACAAACTTAAATACTTATACACTAATATTTGGTGTATTTTGACATTCATGGATATTCTACTTTGTGGCTTATTTAGTGTTTGTTGAAAGCTTTTACAAAATGTGGTGAAATTTGTGGAAAGTGGGTTTTCAGTGGATTCCACATAACTGCACTTTTAGAAAAATACTGCATTCTGTGCCTATTCATAACAGAAGAAACGCAAAAAGCTGGTGCTAACGTTACACTAATATTTTTGGAAATACTGACAGGAACAGCGCTTGCACATTTATCTATAAATGTGTGATAATGTCATTATTTACTGGTTGTGGTAACACTATTACCAAATCGTGGTATAACAGCAAACAATCTGATATTCCCCAGAGAGTAAATCTGTCTTGTACAGCCCTCCTACTAGAATATGACTGTCACTCAAAAATGCCCTCCACGGACAAAATTCATTACCCTTCAAGCGTCAGCTTGCCCAAACCCATAGCCATGAAACATGATTACCGCACCAATCGCTGGTCTTGGTAGATAAAAATACCTAGTGTCTGAGACCTACATTTCCTCCTTATTCTAACTTTTCCTGTCAAAAGACAACAAAACAACTCACTCACTCATCCGAAGGCAGCCATCAAGGCACCCACACCCTTCTTACCTCTACCTTATCATCTAGAATTTCTTAACCTGCTGACAGACTACTTATAACTCAATGAAATGCATCTGCATCGATTGGCACCTCATTTTACAATGCTTACTCTGAGCTTTAAGTATAACCTCTCAATGTTTTGAGCAGTTAACTATACATTTAGGTATGGAACATATCTAGATGCTCATTAACCAACTTCCAGTCTTTTACTCGTGTTAATCACCAGCCCACAGCAACTCACTAGTACTCCCTTCTCTTTTATTTCTTTTCATGCGCGCTGTGCTCCACAACGTAGAACTCACTACGTGTGTTCCTGGAAACAGAGAGTATAACATGAGAAAACAAAGATAACACATAACAACCAGTGGTTTTGTATTCAACTTCATGCTTACATTACTGTATGCACATCGTTTGAACCTTGCAAAGGCTCCAGGTCTGCACGCCAATGAGGAGCAAAATGCATGTTGGTAGTATATCTTTAGAAAAGAAATGCAATAAATGAAAGAAAATAAAGAAGCTATATTCTCTCCACTATTGTAGCTGATTTTTCTTACAATCATTCTTAAAATCTAATTACTTTTAAGGCTAGTATATGTAATACCATGTGTGTTTCCAAAACCTCAAACACCTCTAACCCCAGCCCCTTTCTACATTTCTCTCGTTAACTCTTTATGTGACACCTCTGACTCTTGTGGGTGCAGATGGCAAGTGTGGAAGGGGTATCATTGTAGGCAGTTCTGTTGTCCATTACATCCTCCTGCATACCCGTGATATGGGTGGCTGACATTTTCCACTGAGTGTGGTGGTCTGTGATAGTGGTAGTGTTGGATCAGGGCCCTAAGATAACTGACCCTTCTACTGCTTTCCTTTCCGTGTAAGTACTCGGGATCTTCTGAAGCTCATCTAGGGGTTTATTCTGCTTCTCAGTGAGACCGGTGGATTTGAATAAAATATAATTTGAGATTCTCACTTTGGGTAACTCTATAAATGGCACAAAAAGTGCAGCATTTCTTTTTACCATGAGTTTCAAGGCATTAGCTTGGGTTGGCAGATGCCTAGAGTTCAGTGTTACAACACGGTTTAGTCATACACCATAAGCATGAAGCCTGTATATCAGGACTTGAGGGTTAAAAGTTAATTTAGTCGATGACTTAATCAGGATACTCTCAAGCATCTGTAGGAAGATGGCTCACTATATAGTGTGATAAAACGAAGTACACTGTGCAGAGAGTCCAGTAAGACCCAGATTGGTATACAGAGCAAATGTAGATAATACTAAAGCTCTATTAGTGGTAGTGTGGGTGAGCAGGTAGGCTTATCAGAGGATAATGCTAAGCATTTGTTGTACTTACAGAGGCAATAAATGAGACACACAGTCAAGAATAAATCCGAGACTAATTTATAAAAGTAACATCCATTTTTATATACATTTTCAGACCAAGAACTTTGTTCTAAGGGACGTAATTTTTAAGATATTACATTTTCAAAGTTCGCTAAATAACAGTTTTGTGCGCAATTAAGCACCATAGAAGTCTATGGGAGAAAATAGGAAAATGCATATAACTTGAGGTTTGCCTTCTGGATTTAGTAAAGTACCAAGGCCAGGCCCAATGTTCCACCAGTGGATTGTCAGGAGCGTGTCTGATTTGTCCAGGAGCAGGGTGCTGAGGTCATTGTCAGCAGGCGCTACGGAGAAGGGGGCCACCAAAAAACACACTGCATAAGGGGACTTAAAGGTAAGTCAGAGGAGTCCCACTTGAGTAAGCGGTTCGCAAGGAGCACAGGTGACTCGTCGGCATCCAGGCCGGGAGGTCTGGGTGCCGAGCAGATAGGTCAGCCGGGCGTCATACATCAAGACGTCTTCGCCGTCAGGAACAAGCAGGTTGCAGGGGTCAGTCACAAAGTGGATCTCAGGGGTCTCGAGGTCCCTCAACGGGAGCTTGCTTCCTTGGCAGTTTGTGTCTGTATTGGATTCTTCATCTTGGTTTAGGTTGCAGGGGTTCCGGAACCCTGGGTAAGTTCTGGTGTCTTCCCACTTGGTAGGGAGACAGATGTGACCCTCTGGAGGTGATGTACCTCTTCTTGCTTGGATGCTGCGTCGGAAGTCGCCGAGGAGCAGCAAGTCAGCAAACCAGACTATGCGAGTTCAGTGCCTGCGGACCGCAGGGAAGTAGTTCCTCTGCCCCAAAGGGAGTTATCAGAAGGACGAGATAGCACACCACAATGGTTGAGTCCTGGGAGAAGCAGGCAGTGTTTCTCACCCAAGTTCTACAGCAGGTCTTTGGTTCTCAGCTCAGCAGCTCTTCTTTGTCCGTGACTCATTTGTATCCGTTGAATCTAAGTTCAGGGTCCAGGGATGCCACCTAAATACTACATTTAGGGGCATTAAAGGGAGCGACAACAGGCTACTTACTTTTAAGTTGTCTATACTCTCTAAGTGACCACTACCTATGGGAAGGATCAGTAGCCTAGCCCTGATAGGTTAATTCTGAAGATGGAGAAAGTAATGTCCACATCACCTGCCTTACCTTAGGGGTTGTGATGGTTGAATGTGATCACACTTCCTAACCTAACTAATTTTCACACCTGTCCTCTCACCAAATGTGGAGCAGGACAGGGGGGTTGGCATCCTCCACTATCTGGAGATGCCTGGGTTGCATTTCAAAGGCAGCATCCCCGTTGCACCTCCGCCCAGAGCAGGTATTTGTTCCTGCCCTCTGAGAGTGCTGGCTCTCACTGCATGAGGTCAGAAACAGGTCTGGTCTTGGCAGGCTGGCTAAGACTAGTCAGAGACCACATCAGTGTTTGGTAGGTTTTCAGGGGAGCCGCTAAAGTGTCCCTGATGTGCATTTATTAATAAACTCAACACTGGTATCAGTGAGGATTTATTAAGACAAGATGTTTGTGGCAAACACATTAGGGTACAGTAAAGCCACCATGGAGCTAGGGAACTCATGATGACAAGTATCCAGCCCATGTGCTCCCTATGGCTTCCCTGCGCACATACAATATCCGAGAATTGAGTTAGATATTGACGGGTCATATCTGCTCATGCAGATATGTCTACACATGGGATATAGTGCACATTGCCTTAGGGCTGTAAGGCCTGCATTGGGGGGTGATTTATCTATAGGTCATGCAGAATCTGTGGGAATGGCCATGTCGACTCTTTAGTTTTCTCTGCACCAAGACACACAGCCTGCAATGGCAGTCTGCATGGTCCTGGTGTGGGGCCCCTAGGGTGGCACACTTATTGCTGCAGCCCTAGTGGACCCCCTTCAGTACCAATGCCCTAGGTATCAGGGGTACCATTTACTGGAGACTTATAGGAATTGCTGAAGTTGTGCCAATCGTGGTACAGTTTTAGGAAAGAGATCTGGCACTAAGAACCTGGTTAGCAGGGACCCAGTGCACTTTCGTTCGAGATCACATCATGCACCAGGCAAAACGTGGGGGCTAACCATGTCAAAAGAGGCACTTTCACACAAGACACTGCTGAGTAACTCTGCATCATAGTAACTTTTCCATGTATAGATGGTTGAGCTGGTGCTTCCAAGTAGGTCTCATTATCTTCAACATTTTATTATGGCATCACTTTTTGAACCAATTCTAATTCTGATTTGAGTGTGTGTAACCTACATTCTTTTTGATTTTGTTCCCAATTTGAGAATTCAACATTCTTTTCTTAAAGCCACCAGATGGAGTTTGGACTCCGATAATGCTAAACAGAATCTGGACCCACTAAGTGAGAAACCAGCAATAACCACAAGATAGCGGTGTGCATTTGCATATGCCTAAAAATACAACAAGGAAAAACATTACATTCATATTATAAAGGTCAGTCAAAGCCAGAGATCTTCCCACAGACTGGAAGTCAACCAGACAGGACAGCCACCAAAACAAGATAAAAAGGTGTCACTGTAAATATCTTTAAATGCAAGGCAGGGAAAAAACCTAGCAGCATCTAGAGGTCCTTCTCTGATGATGGATAAGTTGAGTGTTAGGTGATACAGAGGCCTGGTGGATTATGGGATTCTTCGCAATGTTAAAATAGGGTATTTTTACGGCTCTTCCTTTTAATGCATTTGAGGGGCTGTAAAGGACAAAAGGGCAACTGCACAGCTTGTTATTAGACTGTTGTATTGTGGTTATATTGGTCTGGTTTAATACTTGCCTTATATTAATCTTTATGTATTATTGGTAATGATTACTGTAGTTGTTCTAATTATTGTGCCCAGTGTTGGACCGGGGTCTCCGGTCCACCTAGGGTAGCTTGGCTCAATATAATAGTTAAAGTGACAGGCTCTAGGCAGTTTTGGCTGTATTCTGTCACCACATCAAGGTCTCAAGCATTAGAATCCATTAAATTAACTTCAGGTATGAATCAGGTCGAGTTATCAGTCAAGTAGGCAGTTGGTTGTTCTAGAAGAGTAACACTCAGAAGCATAAAGTCAAGCAGACAATTGTATTATAGAAAATGACAATGCCCTTGGGGGAGCATTTCCGCACGAAGCCTGGTGCGACCACTTACCTGCTGGCCCGGTGACTTTGCCTGCAGCGTCTGGGGGGCTAACGCTGTGTGTCTCCCTGCCGCCGCTTCCCTCCACCTCGCGGCCGGAGACTACAGCTCCCAGGCAGCTTAGCGGGCACTTCCGGATTCCCTCACCATCGCGACTGGAGGCGCTACTTAAGAGGAGAGGCTCCCACGGTGGAGCGGGGGGCATTTCCGCACGAAGCCTGGTGCGTTCACTTACCTGCTGGCCCGGTGACTTTGCCTGCAGCGTCTGGGGGGCTACGCTGTGTGTTTCCCTGCCGCCGCTTCCCTCCACCTCGCGTCCGGAGACTACAGCTCCTAGGCAGCTTAGCGGGCACTTCCGGATTCCCTCACCATCGCGCCCAGAGGCGCTACTTAAGAAGAGAGGCTCCCTCCGCGTCGCTAGACGCGCGCGGGACGCGCCGGGCTAAGCCCGGGCAAAGGGCGGGCCGTCTGTGGCCGTCCGGGGACGGAGGAGGACGGGACGGGCCCGGTCCCTAACATCTGTGGATTGGGAAGTGCCTGGAAACACTATCGGCCAAGATTCGGGTTAGTACATGATATATCCCTTGCCATATGACTAACGGGTGATTGTGAGAGTCACCTTGAACTAGAGACGCTTGGGAGGGATAGTGGGCAAGTGCCACTGCCTGGATATCTATTGATCAAAGTTTGGTGAACTTAGGAAACACTCTGTTGCCCCATTTATAAAGAAAAACGATTAGCACATGGACATGGCAAGCACAGTGCAAACAAGGTCATCAAAATTATCCAAGGGCACCCCTCTAGTCTCCTCTAATGGCAGTAAGTCTAAAGGTATCCCTATATCGATCCCGGACAAACCTACTGCCATTGATAGAATGCTATGTCAAGCATTAGGGAAAGTAGCATAGGAGATTGAGCGAACAGAGAGAAGTCTCTTATTAACTCCCCAACCTGTTTCACCAACCCTGGAGCTAGACTCAGAAGCCCAAACATCGTTACTAGCTTCACCTGATCTTGAGATATTTGATATTCCTTGTGCTCAAGATGGGACTTCACTGGTACGGGAGATAACCTCCAGGGGGGAAACACCACAAACTAGCGAGGCTAGGAAAACTAATAGGAATAAGTCCAGGCGTAAGAGAGTCACCCCGAATAAGGCCCCGTTAGATAGTTCCATTACAGATACAAGGCCTACTTGGGGGGGCTGTTTCAAACACACAAGAGCCCCCAATGTGGGTAGCCCAAATAATCACCAACTTACAAAAACCACTTAGAACAACTCATAGCCAATCAGACTAAATTGATCCTTAGCAGATTGGATAAAGTAATAAGTTTGTTAAAACAAAGGGGTTGTCAGGTGGCAGTAATCCTGCCCCCCCAGGTAAAAATCAATTGAGGGAGGATACTATTACTAGCTTAGAAATACCACCTATAAACATACCCGGAAATGCCCAAGGCAACAACATTCAACAACCCCTGACCTCCCTGAACACACAACCAGAAGGCTCGATATCGGTTCCCCGACTTTGCCCGCTGCCAGTAGAAATGCACCCCAGGGAGTGTCAAAGGGCATACATGGAGCAATGGTTCACAGACAAGCCACGACCCCCCCCGTAAACCAGAGCCCACCAGAGAATACCGCCACCAAGGGGCATTCTAACACGCCAGTAACCCTCAATTTACCTCCTGACGCAGCACCCTATGTAATTATCCTTACAGGAGTTCCAGTGCTGAGGCCAGAGCAGGTGGAAACTTATGGCAAACTCAAAAATAAAACCATGTTCTGGTTAAACAAGTGCAGGCCCCTGGTGGGCACGGAACAGGGGGAAATAATGGTTCGGCGGGTGAATTGGGTGGGAACCAGACCTAAGGAGGACATCGGGGATTGTGTGGTGGTGAACTTTAGAAACATGCAGGTTGTGGATCAGATATTAAGTTGGGGTCCAACCACAGAGGTTAGTAACATCAGGTCTATGCCTCTTAGTTTCTTTTATCCAAAAGTGGTTTATAATCGGGGGAGTGCCATGGGCGGATTGAAAGCTAGGGAGTGGAATTTAGTTGGGCATAACCGCAGACTGCGCTATGTAGGCATGAGGAGTAGATTGACTAGGGATAGACACAAACCCTAGACATATTCAAGCTAGGGACAAGAGTCACGGACAGACTAAGATACCTTTGATTAAAACATCTCAAAATGAGTTAGCGCAGAGAGGGGAAAGAAAGGGGGCAAATATGGCAGAGAGTATCCAACTATGTACTGTAGGAGAGATCGAGTCAACGGGACCAGATAGCATTGATTTAGGCACCCAATTAATAAATATAAATAAGGTAGCTGACCCTAATGAAATTACTATACTTGAAGGAAACGCACTCACTCATCCCACCCAGGGACAGGACAAGAAGAACAGTCGGGTGGGATGGACTGAAAATACTATCCTGGAATGTAGCGGGACTTGCTGCCAAATACGAAGATCAGGAATGGAGGCAATACATCGCCGTGTTTCATGTAATATGCTTGCAGGAGACCTGGATGATTGATTGTAACCATTTCTCTCTGGAAGGGTTTAAGTGTTTTTCAATCCCTGCACATAGGTCAGCCCCAGGGAGAGCTATGGGAGGGCTGATCATATATGTAGACCTTCTCATACAAGGGGTCTGGTCCAACCTCAACTGGGCATCACAGAACATGCTGGCAGTTGGCTTTCGCTCAAAAGGGTTGAATTTCATCCTGGATAATTGGTACAATGCGGTGGGGGCAAATGGGAAAGGAAACACAATAAAAGAACTGGATTCCCGCCTAAATGCTCAGCTGACGATGGTGCCAACAGCAAAATCGGCAGCAGCTCCATCTGTAGTCCTGGTAGGGGATTTTAACTGTCACCTTTGCGCAAACCTTAGGCCATTAAATAAGGATTGGTCACGGTGTACAGTGGAGAAAGGGCCACACTTCTCGCATTCTATGGAAGGGGTGGAGTTAGATAAGGTGCTGAAAGGCCACAATTTGGTCCATACAATGGACCTGATAGAAGTGGGCAGTGGTGAGGAGCTCAATCCTACTTTTAAGGGCAGAGGATGTCGGTCGTACATTGACTACATCATGGTGTCACCTATACTCAAATCTGGGTTAGTAGGGTGGACATAGAAAGTAGCATATTTAGCGATCATAACCCCCTGGTGCTAGAACTAAAAGGCACAACTATTAAAAACACATCATGTGGGGTAGGAGCGACAGAGAAGATATCAGACCAAGGGAGAAGACTTAGATGGTATAAAATAGATGGGGATAATTTTTACAAAAATTTAATAATTACAGGGGCAGATGCACTAAATACATGCCTCGATCCCAATATTGAGGGGGTCGCCGTAGTAATTGCATTTGAAAAGATGGCGCACCTCATTGACGGACTATTAAGGACCACTAGGACTAGGATATCAATGACCCCCGAACCTAGATGGTTCGATAAAGAATGCTCAATGGCACACAAAGATCTTAAATCTAGCCTAAAAATAACCCCTAGAGATAGTATTTACATAGCTCAATGTAGGATGACCTACAAGAAGGAACTAAAAGCCCGTAAAACCAGTCTTCAAATACAAGCCTGGGCGGATCTAAGGGAGGCGGCGGAAAGAAGAGACCTGACTGAGTTCTGGAAAATTATAAATAAACCATGTTTCCAGGACTCAAATGCCCCACAAATTTTAAACACCATTTTGACAGAGCAGTGGCACTCCCATTTCAGAAATGTATACAATCACACGGGAGAAATAAACAATGATGAAGGGCAGAGGTTAAAACTGACTGCACGGCCAGAGATTACCCTGGCTGAAGTGGAAGGGGCAATCCTGGGGCTAACTAAAAATAAGGCGCCTGGCCCGGATGGAATTCCACCTGACCTATACCTCAGTAAAATAGAGCTGTGGGCACCCATCCTCACGAGGGTCTTGAACGCGGCAGTGGAGGCGGGTCTGCCGCGTTCTTGGTCCTCTGCAACCATAGTTCCAATTTTCAAAAAAGGAAATCGAGATGACCCCAATTGCTATTGCCCGATATCTTTGATTGATGTCACGGCGAAGGCCCTGGGTAGGGTGGTTTTAAATCGCCTGACCGAATGGGCAGATACCCACCGGGTAATAACGGGCATGCAATATGGGTTTAGGGAGGGGAGGTCGACCACGGACCAATGCCTGAATCTCTACTTGTTGGTCGCTAAGTACACCATAGCCAGCAAGGAGGCAGTCTACCTGGGGTTCATGGACCTCTCTGTGGCATTCGATCATGTGAATAGAGAGAAGCTATGGGCCCTGATGAAAGGTTTAGGGGTGGACCAGGATTTAGTTAACATCCTAAGGGCTTTGTACTGGAACACAACAGCGTCCGTCCGTTTTAATCAAGACGGAAGCAAGACCTCACAATTTCCATGTACTAGTGGAGTGCGGCAGGGCTGCATTTTAGCTCCTTTTTTGTTTTCACTTTAAATTAATAATTTAGATAGGGATTTATGCAAACTTAGAGTGGACTCCCCGCAAGTAGGCACCCGCCCAGTTCCCGTCCTGCTTTACGCGGACAACGCAGTGTTATTAGCCCGGACACCGCAGGGGTTACAGACGCTCATCGATGGATTTGTGTATTTTATGGCCTCACTTGATTTGACAGCAAATCTGGACAAATCATGTGCTATGCTCGCGGCGGCCAGACCAGACAAGAAATGTTCTTATAAGATAGGAACCCATAAAATTAGTCTGGTGCAGTCCTTTCCCTGTTTAGGTGTACTATTTGATGGACTTCTAAAGTTTAGATCTTTAGTGGACAAACACTGTGCAAAATTGGTGGCCTCATCTGGTGCTATAATGGGGTATGGGAGAAGGCTGGGGAGATGGTCTCCCGAGCAAGTGATGAATTTGTACAGATCGATATGCTGTGCTAATGCAGCTTATGGGGCGGAAGTTTGGGGTTTTGTGAACATATACACCGTCCAGGCAGAGGAAAACAAATTCTTCAGAAGGATATTGAAAGTCCCATCTAGTATATCTGCCTACATTTTACACGAGGAACTGGGAGAACCCTACATTGAAGACCAGATTAAGACCACACCACTTTTGGCCTGGGTGAAAATCTGGTACAACCCCGAGGCAAACCTCAGTAGACAAATTATCACAGACTGTTTGAAACGAGACAAATGGAGCTCTATCCCCTGGCTAAATTATGTAAAATGCACCCTAGAGGCCATTGGCTGTAAGAACCTCTTCACGGAACCTGAAGCCCTTACTGCCCAGAATAAAACGACGGTCAAGAAAATGTTTGGGGAATGGACAATTGTAAGGAGGGCGGCTACTGAAGAGTGTAAATCTACAGTTGTGGCTTATAGATTATTGAAAATAGAGAGTGGAAGGGAACCCTACCTCTCACTGATCCAAAATGCACAGGACAGATTTTATATGACCCGTTTTAGATTTAACCTTTTGCACCACTTGTTGGCTGATCCCCCCGGTTTTAGCTTAACAGTCGAGCAGAAGGGTACCTGCGGCTGCGACAAAAGGTGTCCGCAGGATACCCTTCATTTTGTTTTGCTGTGCCCTTTTTACTCATTACCTAGGCGAACGTTTCTGGTGGGATTACTGAAACAAGCCAAGTTTAAACATGCTAAGGTAGCATTAATGTTTTTACAGAAGGCTAATGATGCATATACCCTTTTCTGTATTATGAGTTTTATTAAGATGGCAGTGAGGCTAAGGAACTCAAGAGAGATGAGCTGAATATGATGCCCTGCAAATTGAGACTTTGGACTAAATGAAATGAAATGTATTGGATGAACTATTTTTAATGTATTTTTAACTGTTTTTATGTACTTTTATGGTATCTTTTTAAGTGCCGAATAAAGAAATATTTGATTTGATTTGACTCAGCAAATTAAATCAATCTCCACCTCCTGCCGTTTAACTTTCCTTCTCCTTTTAAGCTCCTCTTTTGTAGAACTGCGTGAAAGATTTAGTCCTGCCTCATGTGCTCCCTCCCCTTTCTTTTCCACTCCTTTCCGCTATTTGCAGCACCCCCAGTCAAGTTTTAAAAGCAGCAGTAGGGCCCTATTGCCACCTGGGGCCCCACACAACACTCCAGCGATCTTACCGGGTTCCTGTCAGATTCTCGGCCCAGCCAGCCGATCCAGCCGCTACCTGTCACGCGGGCAAACAGGCCTCTTCGTCGTCAGTTTCTGCCTTCGAGGCGGGACAGGCCCTCATTGGCTGGGCCTGAGCTGGGTTTTCACAGAGCCTCCCTTCCGGCGTTCCAGCTGGCTCTGCGATTCGCCCTTTCACTCTCCAGCGAGGGAGGAAACTCTACTCAGGGCCCGGCCTCCTTCAATCCTGCCCCCTACTTCCTGTCGCTCGCTTCATCAGCGCTGGAGCGGGCTTCCGATATGCTGCAGTCGCGCTATCTACTACTCCCTGGAACCACCACTTCGCTTGCTAATACCGGGCCCCCCTTTTCCCAGGATCTCCTCAGTGCGGGCCCGCAGACGCTATCAGCCCTGCAAAAGGCGGCAGCCCAGCAGTAGGGATTTCAACGGGGCCAGCAGAAAGGAGGTGAAATTCGCGTGGGGAGCGCCAAAGAACCCAGGGGCAGCGGCGGTGACTTAACCTGCGCTTCTCATTTGAGGTAGAGTCTCAGGTGGGTTATTTTGGCGGGACAGTTGAAAGTCTTTGCGCACCCAGGCTCCAGGTGGCAGCAAGGTTGAGGGGAGCTAGGGCAGAGGTCCCGAGCCCTTCCCAGAGTCAACAACGCGTACTCCTCAATTCCCAGGTCAGATGACCTCAGCTTGCCGGAATCAAACCAGGCATCCGCTATGAGGGGGCATTAGGGGGAAAAGGTGGCTCCAAGGTAAATGTTGATGCCAGGGCTTGGTCAACCAGCAGGGGTAGCGTCAGCAAAGGGGAGATAGCAAGTCCAGAGACAGTCAGACCCCCTCTCAGTGCACCAACCTCCCCACAGGCAGCCTTATCTCCTGACTTGTCTCACTCCTCATGCGATGACAAAATGGCCGCCCAACATTCCACCTTTTATAACCTGGGCCAAGAGAGTCCAGAGTGGACCAGAAGGTTCTAGAGCCCTCAATGCAACCCTATGGCCCCAGGTTATGAGGTGATTTGGACAGGCCACCATTTTGTGTTTCCCTACTCTTCCTCCATTTTAGAGGAGCCCTTGTGCCACATTGTTATTGAGTAACCATGGGCGCCCAGAGACCTAGGGTCAACACTAAAAATATGGAGTGGATACACAAAAAAATACAGAAGGCAAAAAGAGGATGTAAATAAAATATATATATATATATTAGGAGGGACCACCCAAAGGGCTGACAGGTCTAACATGCGTCCCCCCCAGCTGAAAGTGGGGAGAGCTACCCAACCCCTTGGGATTTCTCATCACTAAGGCGGAAGTACCTTGAGAGACCGTCTGCGTTGGCGTGGTCCACTCCAGGCCGATGTTCCACCCTGAAGTCCATTTCCTGTACGGAGATGGACCACCTTAGCAGTTTGGGATTCTCACCCCTCATTTGCATCAGCCAACGAAGTATGGCCGCAACTTCTTCAGAGCCCATACCACCGCAAAAGCTTCCTGCTCAATCGCACTCCACCTCTGTTCCCGGGGAAGCAGCCTCCTTGATGGAAAAACCACAGGTTGGTCCAGACCCTCTTCATTGAGTTGCGATAACACTGCCCCAATGCCATGCTCCGATGCATCCGTTTGGACAATAAACTCCTTGGAAAAGTCAGGGGCCCTTAGGACAGGAGCGGCGCACATAGCTTGCTTTAAGGTGTCAAAAGCTCGTTGACACGCCTCCGTCCAAACGACCCGTCGGGGATGTTTCTTGGATGTAAGCTCAGTCAAGGGAGCCACAATTGTGCCATATCCCTTGACAAAGCGACGGTAGTATCCTGTGAGGCCCAGAAAAGCTCGTACCTCGGTTTGGGTCTTGGGGGGCTCCCAGGCCATGATAATTTCAATCTTAGCCTGGAGGGGCTGCACCTTACCCCTGCCCACCAAGTGGCATAGGTACACTACTGACCCCTGCCCAATCTGGCATTTGCTAGCCTTGATCGTCAAGCCAGCCTGCTTCAGGGCTTGTAGGACAGCCTGAAGGTGAAACAAATGGTCCTCCCAGCTGCTGCTGAAGACAGCGATGTCATCAAGATAGGCAGCAGAGAAGGCCTCCATCCCGGGGACAACCTTATTCACCAACCGTTGAAAAGTGGCAGGGGCGTTCTGGAGCCCAAAGGGCATCACACAAAACTGGTAGTGGCCCTCAGGAGTGGAGAAGGCTGATCTTTCCTTTGCTCCATCTGTAAGGGAGATCTGCCAGTACCCTGATGTGAGGTCAAAGGTACTTAGGTATGGCAGCTCCCAGCCAGTCAATGAGCTCATCCGCCCTTGGGATAGGATGAGCATCAGTCTTTGTCACAGAATTCAGTCCCCTGTAATCCACACCGAACCTGAGTTCTGGAGTGGTGTCCGGCGGGGCAGCTTTTGGTACCAGAACCACCGGATTGGACCAGGGGCTGCTTGAAGGTTCAATTACTCCCAGCTCCAGCATCTTAGTGACTTCACTATGGATGCTGGCCTTCACCTTATCTGATATCCGGTAGGACTTAGACTTCACAGGTGGGCTGTCCCCTGTGTCCACATCATGGGTACACAGGTGGGTCCTTCCCGGGATAAGGGAGAACAGCGAGGAATACTGCTCCAGGACTTGACGGCAGTGTCTCCGCTGTCGGGAGTCAGGGATGGTGAGAGGATTACCCCCTCCACCGTTCCATCCTTCTCTTGGGACGCAAAAAGATCAGGGAGGGGCTCACTTTCCTCTTCCTCTGCTCCATCAGTCACCATCATCAGGATGACTTCGGGCCTCTCATGGTGGGGCTTGAGGCGGTTGACATGGAGCACCCGATGGGGCTGCCTTGGGGTCTTAAGATCCACTAAGTAAGTGACCTTGCCCTTCTTCTCAACCACTTCAAAGGGGCCTGTCCAGCTATCCTGGATGGCACTAAGCTCTCCAGGCTCCATGACCCACACCTTCTGGCCAGGCTCCAACTCCACAGGGTGAGCATTGTGGTCATACCACTCTTTCATGACTGCCTGAAATACCGGGCCGAGGACATTTGCCACTTCGCCGTATTTTGTGAAGTATAAGACAGTGTGGGAAGCTTGCTTCCACAACTTAGCCATTTGGCTACGGAAAGCCAGCATGTAACTCACCACATCCTGGGGAAGCTTCCTGGGAGTCTGTTCCCATCCATCTTTCACCAGGCTGAGAGGTCCTCCGACAGGGTGCCCATACAGAGGCTCAAAGGGGCTGAAGCCCACTCCTTTCTGTGGCACTTCCCTGTAGGAGAACAGCAGACAGGGTAGGAGGACGCCCCATTTCCTCCGCAGGCTCTCAGGCAGACTTCTAATCATGCCCTTCAAGGTTTTGTTGAACATTTCCACTAGACCATTGGTCTGGGGTGGTAAGGGGTGGAGAAGCTATAAGTAACTCCACATTCCTTCCACATGGCACCATGTATGCTGACATGAGTTGCCCCCCCTGTCGGACACAACTTCCTTGGGGAAACCCAATCGGGTAAAAATACCCATCAGGGCCCGAGCCACCGCAGGTGCAGTAACGGTCCTCAAAGGAATAGCCTCTGGGTACCGGGTGGCATGATCCACCAGAACCAGGATAAACCTGTGACCGGCTGAAGTGGGTGGATCCAATGGCCCAACAATGTCGATGTCCACCCTTTCGAATGGGGTGCTAACGACAGGTAGTGGTTCCAGGGGAGCCTTCAGCTTAACCCCTGTTTTCCCACTAGCTTGACAGGACACACACGTCCTACAAAAAGTGTTGGACGTAATCCTCATCTGAGGCCAATAGAAATGGGGGACAAGCCGGGCAAAGGTCTTGTCCTGACCCAGGTGTCCTGCCAAGGGAATCTCGTGAGCCAACTCCAATAGGAAGGCTCGGTAACGCTGGGGAACTACCAAGGTCCGTGACGAACCGTGCACCGGAGCCTTGGGTTCACTGTAGAGAAGGCCATGCTCCCAGTAAATGTGAAAGTTCCCTGTAATGTTACCTGCTGCCTGGGCTTCGGCCTGACGCCTCAGTCCCTCAAGGGTAGGGCACTCCTTCTGCCCCTGACAAAACTCTTCCCTGGTAGGTCCTCCCTCCACATGCCATTCTGCAGGGATGGGTAAGTCCTCCAGGGAGGCAACATCCCCTTTCGTGGACTCCGGGACCACCACCTCAGGTGTCCCATCCATCTCACGGGGTGTGGACGCCGAGGCTGGCTGTGCCTTTGTTCCAGGCTCCAGCCCTTGCGAACTCCCCCTCCGGGCAGTCGCGGACTGTGTGCTTGCACAGGTCCAATCAGGTGTCCACCTCTTTCCAAGCATTATGCTCCAGGTAATTCCCAACAGACAATCGACTGGCACGGCAGGGCTCACTGCAACTCGAAGAAGGCCCGCGACCCCTCCCCACTCAAAGGGAACTTCGGCCACGGGTTAGTGACCTATTCTGCCATCAGCCATCACAGCTGGGTGGAGTACGTTAGGAATCACCTGCTCCGGGGACACCAGCTGTTTTCCTCACCATGGTCATGCTGGCACCTGTGTCCCTCAGAGCCTCCCTTCTCTGGCCGTTGATGGTGACCCACTGCCCATACTTGGTGGTATTCCAGGTGTTGACGCAGCTCCGGAAAACATTTCTCGAGTAGGTGCTCCTTTAATAACAGGTCGTACAACCCCTCGTAATTAGTCACCTCACTGCCTTGTACCCAACCCTCCAATGCCTTTTTGGCGTAGTCCAGAAAGTCTACCCAATTTTGTGTAGCTAGTTTGTGGCTGTTCCGAAATTTCTGCCTGTATTTTTCAGGGGTCAGCCCAAAACTTCCTAATCAAAGCAACCTTCATGGTGGGGTAATTGGTCTGTTCCTCCTGCTCTAAGGCTAAAAGAGCATCCCTCCCCACTGGAGGCATATACTTGTACAGGCCACCCCCCCCCAATGACTTTCTGAAATTCCATGGGCTCTTAATGAGACCTCATAGGCAGCCGACCATTTGGCAATGTCGTCTCCTACACTAAAACCGGCGACTACATCTTTGGGCAAGTAGGGTCTGGGCTCCCTGGTAACCTCCTTAGGTACGCTGCCACCAATAGGATTGCTGAGGGTCCCTATCTGTAGGGCTTTGAAGTCTAACTCCCTTAAGTTAAGCTCATGGAGAAACCTCCTTTCCTCCCGCTCCTTCTCCAATCGGGCTAAGTCTAGTTTTAGTTGTCTCTTTTCCCTCCTGTCTGCTATTTCTGCTGAGGATAGGCTCCTTCCAGACACACTACTGCCCACCCTCGAAGGTGTCCCAGGACCTGTTAACAGATTCCCCCCCTTCGGTTTTGTACCGCATGTCTACTTTAATGATGGTGTCACGATCCCCCTCTTCCTCCTCCTTTTTCCCATCTAGGTGAGCTGCCACCCATGCTCTCAAGCTGGTTTGGAGTTCCACTTTTTTCGCACCACGCTTGAAGAACACCCCTTCTCCTGGCAAATTACCTAAGTTGAGCCGCTGTGTAAGTCTCTAACTCAGCAAACTCCATTTTACCAGGTGGGACCTCATTTATTTGGAGTACTTAAGAAAGAGGCGTCAAATAAGGCTACTTCAACCCACCACCAGTAAGGAATTTGGAAAAAGCAAAAACATCCAAATAGGGAGACCACTAGGAGAAAACTCCAGGTGTATGGTACATGGTGCACACTCAGCCACTATCAAGTGGAGGCAAGTACAAGCCCTCATCCCACCGCTGAACACCAATATGTTGGACCCGGGGTCTCCGGTCCACCTAGGGTAGCTTGGCTCAAGGGGTATAGGCTTCCCTCCAAGACTATTGTTTTGTACTTGCGACACACTCAATGCAGTAACACAGCGTACCACCACCAAAAATGACACTACACCGTCTTAAGTTTGTTTTTCAGTTGCAACATCAATAATACATTTACATTTCAGACATTTCATTTGGATTACCTGCTTTTGTAAACATGAACCATGACATAAGATTTTGTTGCCTTGGCAAATCTTACTTAGTCAGAGTATTAGAGAGCAGGCTAGCTGAAAAAGATTAACTCAATTAATGACTCCCTTCAATACAATAGTAAAAGTGACAGGCTCTAGGCAGTTTTGGCTGTATTCTGTCACCACATCAGGATCTTAAGCATTATAATCCATTAAATTAACTTCAGGTATGAATCAGGTCGAGTTATCAGTCAAGTAGGCAGTTGGTTGTTCGTTAAGAGTAACATTCAGAAGCATAAAAGTCAAGCACACAATTGTATTATAGAAAATGACAATGCCCTTGGAGACTCAGCAAATTAAATCAATCTCAACCTTCTGCCGTTTAACTTTCCTTCTCCTTTTAAGCTCCTCTTTTGTAGAACTGCGTGAAAGATTTAGTCCTGCCTTAGGTGCTCCCTCCCCTTTCTTTTCCACTCCTTTCTGCTATTTTCAGCACCCCCAGTCAAGTTTTAAAAGCAGCAGTAGGGCCCTATTGCCACCTGGGGCCCCACACAATACTCCGGCGATCTTACCGGGTTCCTGTCAGATTCTCGGCCCAGCCTGCCGATCCAGCCGCTACCTGTCACGCGGGCAAACAGGCCTCTTCGTCGTCAGTTTCTGCCTTTGAGGCGGCACAGGCCCTCAGCGGCTGGGCCTGAGCTGGGTTTTCACAGAGCCTCCCTTCCGGCGTTCCAGCTGGCTCTGCGATCCGCCCTTTCACCCTCCAGCGAGGGAGGGAACTCTACTCAGGGCCCGGCCTCCTTCAATCCCGCCCCCTACTTCCTGTCGCTCGCTTAATCAGCGCTGGAGCGGGCTTCCGATATGCTGCAGTCACGCTATCTACGCCTCCCTGGAACCACCACTTTGCTTGCTAATACCGGGCCCCCCCTTTTCCCAGGATCTCCTCAGTGGGGGCCCGCAGACGCTATCAGCCCTGCAAAAGGCGGCAGCCCAGCAGTAGGGATTTCAACAGGGCCAGCAGCAAGGAGGTGAAATTCGCGTGTGGAGCACCAAAGAATCCAGGGGCAGCGGCGGTGACCTAACCTGCACTTCTCATTTGAAGTAGAGTCTCAGGTGGGTTATTTTGGCGGGACAGTTGAAAGTCTATTCGCACCCAGGCTCCAGGCGGCAGCAAGGTTGAGGGGAGCTAGGGCAGAGGTCCGGAGCCCTTCCCAGAGTCAACAACGCGCACCCCTCAAATCCCAGGTCAGATGACCTCAGTTTGCCGGAATCAAACCAGGGATCCGCTATGAGGGGGCATTAGGGGGAAAAGGTGGTTCCAAGGTAAATGTTGATGCCAGGGCTTGGTCAACCAGCAGGGGGTAGTGTAAGCAAAGGGGGGATAGCAAGTCCAGAGAAAGTCAGACCCCCTCTCAGTGCACCAAACTCCCCACAGGCAGTCTTATCTCCTGACTGGTCTCACTGATCATGCGATGATAAAATGGCCGCCCAACATTCCACCTTTTATAACCTGGGCCAAGAGAGTCCAGAGTGGACCAGAAGGTTCTAGCGCCCTCAAGGCAACCCTATGGCCCCAGGTTATGAGGTGATTTGGACAGGCCACCATTTTGTGTTTCCCTACTCTTCCTCCATTTTAGAGGAGCCCTTGCGCCACATTGTTATTGAGTAACCATGGGCGCCCAGAGACTTAGGGTCAACACTAAAAATATGTAGTGGACACACAAAAAATACAGAAGGCAAAAAGAGGATGTAAATAAATTAAAAAATATATATATTAGGAGGGACCACCCAAAGGGCTGACAGGTCTAACACCCAGGTGTTTAGGTTTAGAATGCCTGTGGCGTCTTTGCTTGAATTGGGTGTTACAGTAGTGAAATCAACAAATCATAGGGTTAGAGACATTCAGCAGTTATCTTGGGTCACCTAGTTTCTCTATCAATGAATGTTACAGTTGTAGTCAGATGTTCATTCTGTTTAACAGTCACCACATGCCGAAGTACAGTGGTGCAAATAAAAAAAGCAAAAGTATGTGCCATTTTTATTGATTGTTTGGGATTACCTAGTTTTCCTTTGAACATTTACATTATTCCCTGTTTGATGAGGTTACCTGTAGACTTATGTGGTAAGTGATGATTTTGCTGTGGTATATTGCATAGGAGCTGACGGGCAACATAGTATATTTACACTGAGAACAGCGTGGAACTGAAGCAATTATACAGTTAACATGACTTCAGAACAAACAGTAGCACAACCAGCCACATTTCTACAAAATCCAGGAAAAACATTGGTCAAATGGAAAACTTTGTTAAGAAATTTTGGAAACTACTCAGTCACAGTTGATACAAAAAAATATGAAGTTAAAAGGAAGAAAGTTCCTTGATTTAGTGCCTGGGAGATGTAGGACAAAAAGTATTTGATCATCTTCCGGAGATGGAACCACCGCCAAACAGTCTCAGTGTGTGGAATAAATACAAGGAAGCTATTAGTAGACATAGGAAACAGTTTTGTTATGATTCTAATGTTGCTGTGGAGTACATCAATTTGTGTCTGAAGGAAACAGGGTGGCCACGAAACAACTGATAAATACATAGCAAACATAATATCCTAGCTGCTGCGTGAAAGTTTTGAGACTACTGTTGAAACAAGCTGATACATCAACTTGTGGTGACTGTTTTTTACAGACAATCCAGGAGAAACTTTAATGTTCTAGCTTTATCTAACTTTGTGGAAGAAAGAACCTTGAGTGTAGGTACTGTGCCTTTTAAGAGTGAAATGATGAGAGATGTTAAAGAAGAAGAATGGATGGTGAGACAGAATAGTGTCTCTTGCTATAGTTTATTTAGGGGACCATTCACATTGTCCTGCCCAAGGCAAAAGGTGTGGAGAAGGTTGACTAGAGGACTGGGTGGAACTATGCAATTTTAAAATCACGATCCCCACCACTGACTGCTGTAAGGTGGCGCTGGTATAACGTCCACCTGGCACAATAAAAAACAAACCATGTACTCATTGACTACATAGAGATGCATGTAGACATCCAAAGAGTTTTAGCCTTTGGGCGATTTTGATTTCCAAGGACGAAACTTTGCGGATACAGGTGTGGCTCAACTTCTAAGGGATATAAGATGATTGAGTTAAAACAAATTATGACGAACCCATGCATAAAGCAGATCACACTCTTGACCTCATTTTTACCAATTCAACAGAAGTAAGACGTGATCCCCTACTACCCATCACGTGGTCTGACCACTACATGTTCCAGTTTCAAATTCCAAGAAATAAAGTACCTGCTAAGCAAAGTAAAGGAGCTAGCAGAACAAGACGACAATGGAAGGCGGTCTCACCAGACTCTTTATCTGAGATCTTCATGCCCACCGCGACCATTCTACACACAGATATTAACGCTGCCTTAGCCATATACAATGATTCCCTAACACCGACTTTCAATCCGATTGCACCATTTAAAAAAATGACGTCCGACTCAGCCAGAGGCCAAGCCCCTTGGTAATCATACAATTCGTACCTGTAAAAATCAAACTGCAAACGCTGGAACAAAGGTGGTGCTTAACCAAATTCCTTCTAGAGAAAGAAGAAAACAGTGTAATGCTCTGCAGTTACCACAAAAAGATTAAATCACCACAGAACACAAAAAATTAACCAAGCAGGAAACTCTACAAAAGAACTTTACAAAGCACTTTACAAAGCCTTGAAAAATGTTACGCCTCGTGTTTGGAACCATTCCATTTAAACTTCAGAAACACTATGCAACTCATTGGCTTAACTTTTTGAAGAAAAGCTCAATACCATCTATGAGAACTTTTATGTTGACCATGGACAGCTGGAGGAGGTAGTCTATTTCAGTCAACCTCCTCTGAATGTCATTTCTGTCCTGGACAAATTTGAGCCATGCTCTCTGGAGCTGGAGTAGGAGAGGCTGGCCGGTGTAAAATATGGCTCTCCTTTGGACGGATGCCCCCCCCTAGTATCACCTCCTGCTTAGCCCATTCCATTGCACTGTCAGTAATGGCCCTTTACAACCTTTCATCAGTCTCAGCCAAACTTCAGGTCGAGTGGAAATCTCCCCTATTGTCTCCAATTCTATAAAAGTCCTCCGTCAATCCAGAAATTATTTTCAATTACTAACCGATCTCACTGCTTCCTTTGCTAGGAAAAGCTCCGAGCGATGCATAGCACGGAGACCAAATGACTGGCAGTCACTGATACCATTAGAGTGTTCCTAGGCCCAGGCACGACCATCAAGCTGGCATTACTGGACCTATCTGCAGTCTTTGATACGGTCTCTCATCCAATCCTAATCCGCAGACTGCATGAAGAAGAAATATATGGCAAAGCGCTACACTGGCTTATTGACTTCCTTGATAATCAAACCCAAACCATCTCTCTAGACTCCTTCAAGTTTTGAACACTGCTGGTCAACAAAGGAGCCCCTCAGGGTTCCTCACTGAGCCTGAAATTATTTAATATCTATGTAGCCCACCTTGGCGCAAACTGGAGGTTTACGCAGATTTGAGATCGTATAATAAATTTAGGGCACCCAACTACTCATCTCCTAAAGGGCAAGAACCGGAAGTAGTTCAATCTTAGTTTACGAGCTGGATGAGAGAACTCGCTTATTGGATGACTAAACTTACCTCCACTTGAATGGCAAGAAAACCAAAATAGTGCTATTCGGTAAAGTCCTAGAGCTCTGGTAGGGGAATTGGTGGCCCGATGAATTTGATCTAGCCTACATTTAGGTTTAGGGATGGTTATAAATGTCCCTCTGGTGTCCTGCACCAGAGGGAGTAATTTAAAAAAAAAAAATCATCAAGCTTCTCGAAAAGAGCATCCTGAGCAGCCTGAATTTTTTTGTTTATTGCAGTGATGATTGGCGCACATGGCGCTCTGACATCATTACAGTAAACTGAAAGTCAAATGAGCCAATGGGATTGTTTTACTTTAAATGAATTGGTGCACAGGAGAATATCTACCTCCCCAAAGCACTGATTTTCCTGGGAGAGTTAGCGTTGGAAAGGGGGGAATCTCCCCACAGAAGATTGCGGAATCATGAAAAGTTTTGCCAGTGAATTGGCAACAAGAGCGTGATCAGCGAAAAAAGTACGACATCATTTAGGTGTTCTGTTCCTCACCCTGAGGCACACCATCTGTTACCACAGTTATTTTCAACTGATCACTGAAGCACAATCTTCCGAATCGGATCTCTGTCACTTTCACTATCGGGAATCACCGAGGATATTTGTCATACAGACATGGTTTTTAACCACACTTTTTTCGCTGATCACCCTCTCGTTGCCAATTCACTGGTGAGAATTTTCATAACTTAAAAGAATTTTTTTTTATGTCTGGGGGCACATTTCACAGTTCTTTTCACCGGTCGTTCAACCTTTCAATGCATGTAATCCACCTGGTCACCCGGTTTTATTTCCAGATTGATTACACACTTCACACAGTTTCATTAATGTCCTGATTTACACTTGGAACATCCCACCTACCCTTGTGCTTTCCGCTTCATTATTTACAGATGTAATTTCCCCTAATGAAGGGTTCGCCGAAATGCATTAGGTCTAGTAGAATTTGACTCACTCATTTCCATGACGATGTGATATTTTGAAGGAATCTTACTGTGCTTACAGCTACCTTAAGTTGAATAGCAATTAAATATAATATAAAAAACATTGCATCTTTGCTGATCAAAATTGGACGAAACTCCCTCTGGGAGTCTGGCAGTGCAATCGGGGGAAGTTTACCAGTGGGATAATGCTCCTTATTCTCATTTTATTTACGCTTGTGGATCAGTCAGCGATACTCTGGCTGCACGCAGAACATCAACTACAATATTAAAAATTTTGTTTCGCGCTAAAGAAAGCCATCCTTTTAGCAACAAGCTCTGTATATTGCTCACTAACTCTTTAACCAAAAAGTCTTGACATGACCACCTGAATCTGGCAGAGTCCCGAACTTCAAATCGTTTGAATTGTCATGATTAAGCCTAAGACAAACTGCTAAAAAGCAAAGTTTAAAGAGCGCTTCCAACAGCAACCTTCCCTCTTGAATATAACCCTAGACTGGTTGTGCGAGACAATGTCCTTAGTAGATAACTCCTGAATAGAATGGAATTCATGAAAATGAAATCATTCATTTTACAGAGTACCATAAGTATCCATCTAATCCCAAACTTATTTTAACATGTACTTGAAGCCAACTGTGTCTCTATTCATTAGTACACAGATTACACTTTTTTCCAGCCAAGTGCATCCAGGAGTAATATCATTACATACTGGAGCATGATACACTTTGGATAGACTTTCTCTTATAAGCTACATCTGAGAAAGCTAAATTTCACTTGCTTCACACCAACAACTTTTCACCCAAATTCAAACATGGCTGAAGGACTGAATTAGTCTTGGAATCTCCCTCACGTCATTTCTTCAGACAAAATCATCTGGAATCATCATCATATTGAAGCGGTTAGACAAACTGCACACAAAGGAGCTACATACGTACCATCTAACAATTACACATTCTCAAATCCATCAAACCCTTCATACTAAAAAAATCTTTTAGGATCGTGATCCAAGCATTGGTGCTCTCATACATTGATTACGGTAAGGCAATATCTCAGGGTCTATGCAAATCTTTTCTGGCTAAAATGAATTCATCTCACAATCTAGCGCTCGTCTTCTTTCTTGAAGCCAAAAAAGAATTCAAAAGATACACAAATGTGCTCCTTTCAAACTCCTCACACACCTATTCAAGGCCCAATACTACTTAGGCCCAGCTATCTGAACAGTCGCATCGCGTTCCATCAACCAGCCAGACACCTCCACTCCGCCGGACTCCACCTCACACATATCTCAAGCATTAACAGAACAACATCAGAAGGACCGGTGTTCTCTTCCATCGTTCCTAAAGCATGGAATGGCCTTTCACTCCACAGAGCCTCCTCTCTTCTTCTTTTCTTGAATTCCGCTTGAAGCTGAAGATCTAAATTTTCAATTAACCAACCTACTACAGGCTGTGCCAAGCTCAAACCCCTGCTCAGCACCAAGATACACTTGCGGGTGACGGATACAAATGCACATAACATTAGTCTCAGGTCCTTGGGCAGGTTGTTCCATAGTTTTTTTTCGGATAATATTAGTGATCTGCGCCCAAATCTGAAGCAAAGTCCTTCAAGTCGGCAGTTGGTGCTGGAGCTTGGGGAACTGTCAAATTGTTGCAATTTGAAGTGGCTTGATAAGTAATTGGGAACTTTTAAATTGGTTGCTTTACAAACTAAGCAACTGAGTTGTGTCTTGTGCTCTGTGGAGTGCCAGGAATGTTGGGATCTCAAAGTGGATACATGTTTTTTCTCAAAACAAAGTGGCTCTGTTTTGAGCTTGCTGGAGTTTCTGCATAAATGCATGGGATATTTAGGTAGATAGTATTGAAGTCTGGCAATTACAACGGTATTAGGCCAGCAGTCTGCAGGGTTTGATAATTAGCAGCTGGCAGTTCTTTGATAGGGTACGTAGGTGATGGTTTGTTGATCTGACAGAGTAAATCTGCATGTTGAAAATTAGCTGAGAGAGGAAGAGCACTCGTAGATTACACACCACTTATTCATGTGATGATGGTATATATAATTGGGTGGGTTAGAAAGGATCTAGAAGAATACGAAGGTTCATATTTAAAATCAAGATCTTGGAGTTATTGCTTAGGTGGACTAGGAAATTGGTTTCACGTAAATACCGACAATGAATACCTCACTCATTAAGCAAGAGATTTAGCGAAACATGTACAGGTTAAAAAGGAGAAGTGACAGAGCCTCGGGTGACTCAACTCTGCAGTGCAGAGTTCTAGAAGGGTATTTCTGGAATAGGTATGGCCATAAGGCCCTATTCTGCAAGGACTTCCTCAAAGTTTCTAAAGTCAAACTTTTAATGAGGCATAAGAGCCTCTACTGGAAAATTCACAACAAAGGGTTACTTTGAAAGGATCCTTCAAGTCTCTGATTGCTTGAAGAACAATTTTATTAGTCTATATGGCACTATAAATCGATGTAATGACATGACTAAGGGTGTGGGGGAATCAAAGCTGACTGGGTGAACCCTTTTATAGGGCTTTAAGAACATCTACTAGGATGGGGGTAATTGTGTGGAGAGGGAGCCTCAAGCATCTTGCCTGTAGTTTCTTGCTTTTTGTCGGAAATGTTGCATACTAGAGAATAATTGGAAGGATAATTATTCACAATCTTGGAACATACCCTCTCAGTTCTTTCTTACCAGTGGAGATCACCAGAGTTAGTTTAGAAATCCAGCCATGGGGTGAAACAGGATGGAAATCTGGTGAAATGGCCAACCACAGAGTTATATACAGTCTTTTACCATTAGTCTGCTATAGCACAGACACTCAGCTCAAAAACCTATGTGGAAGAATCAAATCATATAGGTACTGGTTTGTCAGAAATGCGCAATTGGATAGAAGAGCCCTACAACCTGTTAAGAGGCTGATCTAGAGGGAGGAGGCATTCTTCTGGGCTGTATTGGTTCAGGGGTGTGAAATCCCATTAAATAACTGCTAGTTCAAGGGACTGGTGGCTTCAGAAATCTAAATTTACTTGTTCCATAATAAAAATCAATTTGTTCATTTTGGTGCCATGCAGTGAGGTGACAAATTATGGCAGTGCTTTTATTATGCAAGAGCTATGATGATATCCTCTTTGATTCATATATAGGGGTGGATTTTAGCAAGGCCCTGATTTTGCACCTTTCCACAAAGGTATATACAGGGCCTGCAAGTAGGGGGGAAGCAGTAGCTCCAGGGTTGGAATGCCTTGTGAATCTGTGCACACCCACACACAAAGGTTTAAGGTATTCACCAACCTCTCTTCAATTTCAACACACATTGGAAAAAGACTGTACATTTACTCCTGACAAGGGTGGGGGAAGGGTAAGGGGATTGCAACTTTGCTTTTGTTCAGCAGATAAAATAAAATAAATAAATAAAATACTGTAATGATGTCAGAGCGCCATGTGCGCCAATCATCACTGCAATAAACAAAAAAATTCAGGCTGCTCAGGATGCTCTTTTCGAGAAGCTTGATGATTTTTTTTTTTAAATTACTCCCTCTGGTGCAGGACACCAGAGGGACATTTATAACCATCCCTAAACCTAAATGTAGGCTAGATCAAATTCATTGGGCCACCAATCCCCCTACCAGAGCTCTAGGACTTTACCGAATAGCAGTATTTTGGTTTTCTTCCCATTCAAGTGGAGGTAAGTTTAGTCATCCAATAAGCGAGTTCTCTCATCCAGCTCGTAAACTAAGATTGAACTACTTCCGGTTCTTGCCCTTTAGGAGATGAGTAGTTGGGTGCCCTAAATTTATTATACGATCTCAAATCTGCGTAAACCTCCAGTTTGCGCCAAGGTGGGCTACATAGATATTAAATAATTTCAGGCTCAGTGAGGAACCCTGAGGGGCTCCTTTGTTGACCAGCAGTGTTCAAAACTTGAAAGAGTCTAGAGAGATGGTTTGGGTTTGATTATCAAAGAAGTCAATACCAAACAAAGGCACAACCCTTACAATCAAATAGCACAACAAGCGACACCCCACACTGTGAAGAGTTCTCTGCTTTCTTTAAGCTAAAGACTGACAACATAAGAAATGACCTCATCATGGATGTAAGCCGATTCCCCAACCACACAAGAATGGCTAACACTCAAACTAAAAACATGGCATCCTGGCTATACTTCGATACCTACTCGGAAGAAACAATACACAAACTGCTCTGCACCTTGAAGCCCTCTAATCACCTCACAGACCCTCTACCTGCTAATGCTGTAAAAGACTTCATCCCCTTGCTCCTCCCTCTCTGGACCAAAATCATCAACTGCTCCCTGCAACAAGGCCTCATTCCAGACTCCCTCAAGGTGGGGCAAGTCACGCCTATACTCAAGAAACCTACAGCTGATCCGTCTGACCTAAACAATTACCGGCCCATCACCAATATCCACACCCTGGCCAAACTGCTGGAGAAATGTGTCCAACTCCAACTAACAAGACACATTGACCAATTTGACCTCCTCAACTCTCATCAATCAGACTTCCGAGCGAAACATAGCACGGAAACAGCTATGACACACATAATTGATGACGCCCTCCAAATTCTTGATCGCAATGAGTCCTGCCTCCTCATCCTTCTTGACCTCTCGTCAGCTTTTGACACGGTCAAACATGAGAACTTGCTGGAGCTGCTAAGCACTAGAATGGGTCTATCGGGAACGGTTCTCAAATGGTTTTCGTCCTTCCTTCACAACCGGTCTCAGAAGTTCAAGATCGACAATGTGCTATCTTCACCTGTGCCTGCCGATCTAGGTGTTCTACAAGGATCCTCCCTCTCCCCCACATTATTCAACCTCGTCATGGAACCGCTCGCCACCTTGCTCCAAGCTTCTAATGTCCAATTCCATATGTACGCCGACGACACACAACTGTACCTAAAGCTTCAATCTCCGGAAGATATCAAACATCTGAATTCCACGCTTATTAACACTCAATCTTGGCTAGCCGATAATCACCTCAAACTAAATGCTCTGAAAACTGAGTTCCTTCTCATCTCACCCCCGGCGAAAATTTCCACCACCCAAACATGGCTCAACAACCTAACAGCACTCAATGTCCAACCCACCATCGTGGACTCAGCGAAATCCCTAGGCATCACACTAGACGCCAAGCTCAACATGCAGCAGCACGTCAGCAAAGCCACAAAAGCAGCTAATTTCCAAATCAACACACTGAGGAAAATTAAATCCTTCCTCCCTACTGAAGACTTCCAAACTGCTGTACAAGCGTTAGTCATCCCTCGAATAGACTACGGAATTGTGGCCCTCAGCGGACTCCCGCTATCCACAACAGCACCCTTAAGAGCCTCCCTGAACGCTGCCGCAAGACTCATTACTGGCTCAAGAAAACATTCGCATATTTCCCCAGACTTAAAGTCCCTAAAATGGCTGCCTTTTGAAGCCAGAATACAACTAAAAATTGCAGTTATGACACACGCGGCCGTGCACCACAATGCACCCAACTACCTCGCTCAAAAGTTGTCTATATCAGGAGGTTCGAGATCCAATAGAAGCTCAAAAAATCTACTCCTGAAACCCCGTAGATTCCGGAAAGAGAAAACTTATAAGCGCTCCTTCTCAGGAATGGCACCCAGGATCTGGAATGCGCTCCCTCCTGAAACCAGGCGTATCTCTTCCACTGCACTTTTCAAGAAAGAGGTGAAAACCATCCTTCTGGCCAAGATCTCCTGAACCTTATAGGTGCTGGATCAGAGACTCTGCATTGCCTTGTGTCAATACTCACCTTGTCCTTTGGCACTATACCTCTACTTGATGGAGACACTACTACGCTACTTTCTTACAATATATGATACACGTTGGGTCACTGATTCACCCTCCGGTTGCCCCCACTCAGTGCTCTCTCTAAACTAAAACACTGGTATAAGCCTTCCACACACCCAAAGTGTACCTGAACACCTCTGTAGTGGGATCAATGACTTGTGCCGTCTTATACTACCTGTTTACCTGACTGTATATTGATATGTTTTATGTATGTTATTATTATCCTTTCATGTTAGTGACTACTACATTGCTCCCATTACCCCTGTTCATTCCTACTGCCCCTACCATGTCATTGTGAAGCGCTCTGATATCTGTAAGGATCTTGTTTGCGCTATATAAAACTTTGAATAAAATAAATAAATAAGATGTTCAAGAGAAAACATATGGGTGTATATTTGCTCATACGAAAATTGAATTACCAAAAGTTTACATAAACATATTTGGCATTCAAATGTTGAAAGCTCTGTAAAGCATGGGAACGTGTTAAATGTTGTGAAACAAAATTCAACGGGTAACAAAAAGATGGGCAAGAGATGGGAAAGCATATGGCTGAGATACCCGCCACCCCCTCTCAACACAATCCCCAAGGATGGGAAACCGGAAACAGTTCTGAACTTTTGGAAGACGGGAGGGAGTGACCCTCCCGGCCGTATTTATTAAAATATGAAACAAAATTAAAACATTAAAATAACAGTTTCATATTATGTACAATTTCATTACCACATTGCGATGTTTTGGCTAACCTTAACATATTCTCTAATACAAAGGTTCTCCTAGCCGAACTAACATCCTACAAAACATTTAACTTGAAATTTTGAAATTGTACATCCTAACGTTTAAGGGCCAACGGCAAGGTCGTAACCGGTGTCAAGATCCCTAAACCAGAAATATCCCCCTCACTTGTGAGGGGCGACCGCACAGAGGTGTACCTCGAGTGCAACTACCAATTTCCCTTGACTTGACGGGGGCCCCAATAAACTCGACGCCACTTAAAGGTCGTCCGAGGACTCGTGTGAGGTATCTAGAAGGTAGCGTAGACCCCCCCCCAAACCCCACACAACTTACCACATCTGCCGTCGCAGATGACCTGGCCCCGGGAAATTCTCCAGGAGGGGGCTGTAGCCCCTCCTACCCAGGAAGGGGCCTTGACCGCCTTTCCTTTCCTTTCGGCGGCCCATCCTTAGAAGGGACCGCCTACCCCGTTGAGGGGCCAATGGCCACCTCCCTCGAGCGCTCCCATCCGTAATGGGTGACGCCCACTCATAGGGATCTTCCAATTAGTGCTCACCGATCATGACCTTACCGCCCGACCAAAATAAATACGACAGTTCTAAACTAAATGACTAATTTACTAAAAGACAGTAAAAACAACAATTTTATTAATAACATGCTACTGATCAACACTAGAGAAGGATAACGTTATTTGCAAAACATACCACAAATTGACCATTCTTTATTGCATATTCAAAGTCATCACGATAATAATCCGAACCTGTAAACAAAATTAGAGTTACCACATCAAACTTTATTCAAAAACCACTTGCTGTCCTCAGGGGCTGGTGGGTGGGTCAAAAAATGGCTCTTCGTTCCGTCTCGAGCGCACGTGCAGCGAGGTGGTGCAGCTTCAGAGCACAGGAACAAGAGGATGCTTCCTTGGCCTTGTTGCTCCTTTTATCCGTCTTCAGGGCGGGCGTAAACCCGCCCAGGCCTGCCCCGAGGGCGTGGCCGGCCGCGTCAGTGTCTAGGCCAGCCCACTCCAGGGCGGGAAAAGGCGCGCCCCGGCTACGCCACTTCGGGCATACCAGCCGAGACTCGCCTCCCGCCCAAGATGGCTTCCCGGGGGGATCGTGGTACTCCACCATACGTTCGGGGGGACCGAATGGTCGCCCCTTTCCATATGGCTGAGATACCCGCCACCCCCTCTCAACACAATCCCCAAGGATGGGAAACCGGAAACAGTTCTGAACTTTTGGAAGACGGGAGGGAGTGACCCTCCCGGCCGTATTTATTAAAATATGAAACAAAATTAAAACATTAAAATAACAGTTTCATATTATGTACAATTTCATTACCACATTGCGATGTTTTGGCTAACCTTAACATATTCTCTAATACAAAGGTTCTCCTAGCCGAACTAACATCCTATAAAACATTTAACTTGAAATTTTGAAATTGTACATCCTAACGTTTAAGGGCCAACGGCAAGGTCGTAACCGGTGTCAAGATCCCTAAACCAGAAATATCCCCCTCACTTGTGAGGGGCGACCGCACAGAGGTGTACCTCGAGTGCAACTACCAATTTCCCTTGACTTGACGGGGGCCCCAATAAACTCGACGCCACTTAAAGGTCGTCCGAGGACTCGTGTGAGGTATCTAGAAGGTAGCGTAGACCCCCCCCCAAACCCCACACAACTTACCACATCTGCCGTCGCAGATGACCTGGCCCCGGGAAATTCTCCAGGAGGGGGCTGTAGCCCCTCCTACCCAGGAAGGGGCCTTGACCGCCTTTCCTTTCCGCGGCCCATCCTTAGAAGGGACCGCCTACCCCGTTGAGGGGCCAATGGCCACCTCCCTCGAGCGCTCCCATCCGTAATGGGTGACGCCCACTCATAGGGATCTTCCAATTAGTGCTCACCGATCATGACCTTACCGCCACAGGCCGGATAGTTGACCGGCTATCCGGACCCCCCACAACACTCCTACCTAAAGGTCATGTCTTAAAGTCTCTAGCCAAGCTACACAGTCTCCTATGAGTAACTCGTTCCCCACCCGGGACAAATGAACACCATCCCCCAAATACATACTGTCACCCGTAATACAACCATGCGAAATAGAATGCAGTGTATTGGAACGGAACAATCGACTCACTTTGTTATTAATTTTTCTTACTGAATGATTCAGAGCAGAAACAGAAATAGCCCCCCGCCATACTTTCCGTGGGATCATATGTGACCATGCAATCATGCACCCTGGAACTCTCCTCGCCAACCAACTTACAGTGGAAAGCATCGCCTCAAGAAGAAGTCGTCTACCAGTGGTGACCAAATCATTGCCCCCAAGATGTACTATGACTATAGCTGGCGGTGACCTTGTCCGCCCTAGCAAACCCTCAAAGAATGATTGAAACTGGTCAATACAGAGTCCGCCCTTTCCGTAGAAGGACTCACTGTACCCGTATTCCCCAGCCACGTGAATCATGTCACCTGCTTTGAATACGTCCGCGGCACGCCTCACGTTTGAGTGGCCCACGACCCACACCTCCTTTTTCACAGCCGGTGAAGTCTGACCGCTGGCCCGGTGTTGGGTCGACTGCTTAGTCCGCCCGCCTCGTAGGCTTGCGCAACTGAAACCAAACAAAAACAAGAAGCGTGAGTACATCATTACAGCTTCACAACATGTGCAACCGCACATACCTCTTATAACAATTGGAGGACCAACGCCCCACACGTTTAACTTGTTCGACATTCAGACCCCTGGCTGTAGCCTCTGTAGCAGCCCCTATCCGAAGGGAATGGGTCCCAAACTCGCCCGGGTTCAAGCCCGCAGCAGTAATCGACATCGCAAGCACCCGCTGAAACTGAAACCTCGTCAGTGGGGTGGCGTCAGCGTGTCTCAACAAGGTCCCCCCCCATGATGCCACCCTTTGTGCTAAATATTCCTCTACACAACTCACCGGGCACATGGAGGACCCGGGGATCCTTTGTATTATTATGCAATCACCCATCGCACCCTGATCGGTCTTGGACCTGACGAACGAGACAGTCATTGTCTCCCCTCTGATCTGAACGTGCTCTTGGCACAGTCCCCCCATCACGTCCTGCTTGTTCCTCGCCACTAATTCGCTTACCCGCATAGCCCCATGGAATGCCAGCGTAAAAGCGGCTCGGAATAACACTGTTTCATACTGGGATGAACATGTTGCAGGGAGTCTAGATAATAACAGGGCCAACCTATCCAGACCTATCGGGCGCCTATCATCTACTCTGCGACCCTCAAGGCGTTGCCACCCACGTAGCGCTTTTTGCACAACGAAAGACGCTGTCGGGTCCTGGATCCCATGAGCCCTAGCCACAAAGGAAATGGCGGCCCGATGTCTCTGGGCCGTAGCCACTGATTTGCCTGCCTGCCGTAACGACAGCAGGAATTTCACTACCAACTCCTCCTGGCCCCAAAGCTCCCCTCTAGCCGCCCCCAAAAAGGCCCAATAGGAACGGAACGCCCCTTCATATGCCTTCCTCGTCCTGGGTGCTAAACTCTCTCCCACGAGGTCCTGTAATTCGGGGCACCGAGAGACCAGAGAGCTTCGGGAAAGGGTGCTGCCACCGGGTCCGCTGTGGGCAGAAAACCCCAGAAGGCCTGCATACGAAAACGAGAAAGCGCATCAGCCGCCTGGTTCATCACCCCCGGGACATGTCTTGCCTTAAATAGTACATTCAATTGCATACACAATAACACAATTTCTTTGAGCAATCTCAGAATCCATTTGCATCGTGCTGCCTGGCTATTGATACACTCAACAACGGTCATGTTATCAGACCAGAATACCACAGAGTGATCTCTGAACCCCTCGGGCCAAGTTCTCAGGGCCACCAGAATGGGAAAAAGCTCTAGGAAAGCAATGTTACTTGTCAGACCACTATCATGCCACCATGACGGCCATCTTTGTGCCGACCACTGAGTGCCGAATATGGCACCAAAACCAATGCTCCCTGCCGAATCTGTCCACAGCCCCAGCTCCTCAGAGGACACGGCCGGTTTGTTCCAGACAATTCGACCATTGAAATCCGCCAGAAATGCCAACCAAATGCGCATGTCCTGGCGAACCTCTGCCGAGAGCCTTGTGCGATGATGACCCTCTTTCAGGCCGACCATGGCTTGAGCGATCGAGCGGGAAAAGGGGCGGGCCATCGGTATAACTCTTAGGGCAAAATTCAACTGCCCCACCAATTGCTGTAATTGATGCAGCTTAACCTTAGACTCACTGATACACATTTGCAGGGATGCCCTGAACCTTAACACTTTGTCACCTGGTAAACGAAAACAACCTTCCTCGGAATCGAGCTCGATCCCCAGAAACTCGAGGCAAGTCGAGGGACCCACAGTCTTACCTGGTGCCAATGGCACGCCAAACTGATTCATCAAGACACAAAATGCATTCAAAGCCTGTCCACATTCCGGATCCCCGGCTGCCCCAAGAAACAAAAAGTCATCGAGATAATGCATCACATGTTGAAACCCCGTCTTCTTTGTGAAGTCCCATTGCAGGAAGCAACTGAACTTTTCGAAATAGGCACACGATATAGAGCACCCCATCGGCATACACCTATCCATGTAATAGTGACCCTGAAACATGAAACCAAGAAGACGCTGATCGGCTGGATGTACCGGGAGCAACCGGAACGCTGACTCGATATCAGATTTTGCCATCAGCGCACCGGGCCCCAGGCGATTCAATATGGCTACGGCCTCATCGAAGGATGCGTACCGCACCGAACACACTTCCGGGTCTATCGCATCGTTCACGGAAAGACCACGTGGGGCTGATAAATTATGTATCAGCCGAAACTCACCCGGGTCCTTCTTGGGGACCACCCCTAAAGGGGAACAAACAAAGTTAGCAACTGGTGGCATATTAAATGGACCGGCGACTCGACCTCGGGCCACCTCCTTCGCAATCTTTTCCTGTACCACGGTCGTATGCTGTAAGACCGATATCTGGTTTTTACATTTTGCTATACCCTGAAACTCCCCTACTGGGATGCGGAAACCATATGAAAATCCGTTCCGCAACACCCCAGCGGAAACGTGATCCGGGTATTCGCTGAGCCAGGGAATCATTGCCATGGTATCAATCGGAGTAGGTAAAGGCGCCCCTCGGACTATGTTAGACCTGTTTGGCGCCTCCTCTACCCCCGTTATCACCCGTTTTGGCTCTGCACATGGACTCAGGATGGGATGATTGCCCACACCCCCCACATTCGTGCCTAAATTTGCATGACCCCTGGGGCCTAGTACATTTCCCCCTGTTAAAGTTCCAACAAACCCCCCTTTTACCTGTGTTGCCGATTGGCCTCGAGTGATTGTCGTTACTCGTACCTGATCGAAAGGGCGTCCCCGCATATTGGCGGGAGGATTCGCCAACGTTACTCCCTACCAATGGCACCCTCACATACCAGAATCCTCCATTTTGGACCAGGACACAGAATCATAACAATCCCAAGTTAAGTTTTTATCATGCTCTTTCGCTTTTCTGAAAACATTATCGTAACAAAACCAATGGTTGCCCTCGTGAGATACTGAATACCCCATGATCCGTGACTGATAAATCGGCAATTCAGGCCGCAATTCGGGCCTACGTTCACCCAAGATGGATGTAAAAACCCCCCATGCTTTGCCCCAATTACCAATGTTTTCATTTACCTTAAAGGCGGCCATCTTTGCGCGCCAAATACTCGGATGCATGAGCTCCTTTTGGCTCTTAACATGCTCCATCTCATAATGATCGGTAAGCAGCAAAAAGATGTTTATATACTCCCCTGCCCATATCTTCTCTTTGATAGCCAAGGGACATGTTGACCCAACTTTTCCCTTCGAGAGGGTGCCGACTCATCCCTCGCAATCGGCAATGGCCGCTTACCTGAACCGGAAGCTGTATCTGCGACTGGACCTGATCCAGGTGGTTTTTCTACTGCCGCAGCCGGCGATGGTGCCTTCGTCGCTTCCCTTGTTTCCCGCAGCTGCTTCATCAACACCTGCGCGTCGTCAGCCGTGGCGCCCTTGCTACCTTTACCCAACCACGCTGCTAATTGTGCTGCCAGCTCGGGCGGCATATCGTCCCCGGACACGGGGGTGACCACCACGGGAATCGGATTCCCTTCCTCCGGCACAGGAGTGGGTGCCTCGAGTGGAGTACAGGGAACTGGGACGTCTCCCCCAGCTGCTCCCCTTCTGGGCCTCTTGCCTTTTCCTCCTGGAGCTGCTCCTGCCAGAGGACGTTTCGGCCCCCCTTCCTCGTCTTTCTCCGCCATTCGCTTCTTTAGGTCGGTCACCTCTTTCATCAGAACACGCAGCATCTGGTCGGTAGTCATTCGCTTTCCCGCCTTTTTAGGCATTCTCCGACAGAGTATCTGCAAAACAAACAAGAAAGATTACAACGCTCAAAAAATGGCTCTTCGTTCCGTCTCGAGCTCACGTGCAGCGAGGTGGTGCAGCTTCAGAGCACAGGAACAAGAGGATGCTTCCTTGGCCTTGTTGCTCCTTTTATCCGTCTTCAGGGCGGGCGTAAACCCGCCCAGGCCTGCCCCGAGGGCGTGGCCGGCCGCGTCAGTGTCTAGGCCAGCCCACTCCAGGGCGGGAAAAGGCGCGCCCCGGCTACGCCACTTCGGGCATACCAGCCGAGACTCGCCTCCCGCCCAAGATGGCTTCCCGGGGGGATCGTGGTACTCCACCATACGTTCGGGGGGACCGAATGGTCGCCCCTTTCCAGAACACATGCTTTGAGACTGAATCACAATACATCCTGTTAGTGGTTAATCTGTTCAAAGACAAGAACCAAAAAGGAAGAATACATGCTCAATCTGGGTCTCTTTTTTAGTGTAGCATAACAGTTGAACATTTTCAAAATCTGTCTACCCATCTATTTAAATTTGTCTTATTTAGATTGTAAAACGCTGTAGTACATGTACATGCAGGTTTTCCATATAGTTGTAGATGCTAATATTTAACCCATTACAAAAATTAGACCCACACAAGTTCCTATGGTTATTTTCTTAAAAGTATATGAGTTGGTCCTTTTAACATCTATGTTGTTATGTTATTTATACATTTTATAGAGCGCACAGCTGCCCCAGCGCAAAAACAGCAAACTGTTATAGGCAATACAGGAGATGTACAGAGAAACCGATTATGCAGGAAAGAGATGAGTTTTAATGGCTTTACGGAATAGCCCATGGTTTTGGATACTCACAGGAAGAGAGTTCCAGAGCTTCGGCGTGAGAACGTGAAAAGAGAGCCCTCCGGACTCTCCTTACCCGGGGGACAACCGCCAGGTGCTGGCCCATAGAACGCAGCTGGCGGGTGGATGTGTAGGGCGTAAGGAGATTAGCCAGAATATCAGGAGATTGAAGATTCAGAATTCTATGGGCGATACAGAGAGTTTTAAACTCAATATGTTTCTCCACAGGCAACCAATTCAGTCTGCGGATAGCATCAGTTGTAGGACAGTTTCTCGACAAGCCGAGGAGTGTCCAGAGCGCAGCGTTTGTGCCCTTTGAAGGTGGAGAATCTCAGCTCTATTGGCCCCCAGGTATAGGGAGCTGGTATCGTCCAGCCTGGATAGTATAGAACCGAAACAAAAACAATGGTTCTGTCGGGCATACGCACTATATCTTCTAGAAAGATTATTTCTTTATGTATTATTTCTTGTACATCCTTCATTAATATTTAGAAATAATCGAACACCTAGCAAAATAACACTGATGCAAATTGATGAGTTTTGTGATATTTTATATGAATTAAGGCATTTATATATACTCGCAAGTTATAGACAAGGCTGTGAAGACAGGGTGAAGTCTAAGTAATGTGTATTAAAGTGACATTTGTGCTCAGTGATAGAACATAGTGCACATATTATGTACACGGTGATTACAAATAAAGTATACACAAGGGAAGAGAATGATTAAGGCCAGAATATTACAACAAAACAATGACTCTGGTGATTATACAAATTATTCAATCATTTGCACTCAGAGACTTGATAAATCTGGACCATGTAAGATAGTCGACGTTTCAACCCATTCAAGGCTTAATTAAGAACTCAAGGCGAGTCTTCATCAGGACAAGGGAGGGGGAGTTGGGGATGACAGCCTATGGATAAGGAAAGTATAAATCAAAGTGTGTTCCATATGAGATACCAGCCAGGGCACGCAAGTTAGTGCTAAGGTATGGATGACAAAATTCACCCTAATCAGATCACCAAATCGATCATGATTTAAAAGTCATCACGAAATTCACTAGGCGCAACAAGTCCAAGTGATACGATCTGTGGGGTGAACATATAAGTATTAAGAAAATGTTTACCCTAGTCCAACCTCTAGTTGCTGGACCACACATATTCATACTATAAATCAGAGCAAAACAGCAATGATCATTCTCATCATCAAAAACAAATGCAATAAAGCACACAGACAACTTTCTGACACTTTAAAATATGCTAAATTGCTTAGCAATACCCTCCCTACTCTATAACATATTTTACTGGAGGGTTGGATCAATTTCGCATCATGAATTTAATTGTCTTAACATGACCAATCCCGCCATTAATGTGTCTGCCCCATTCAATATACAAATTCATTTACCAGCTTTAGGCAGAACCACTCTCACTCTAACTGAAAATCTTTCTAAAGATGCTCACCCTTTCTTGCTGGAATTTGTCAGCCAACTTGCTGTGTTAAGGATTGAAAGGGCAGTCTTAACAGGGTTCAGGACTTCCCTTGGAAATAGGGATATAGACTACATTGTAGGTACTTTCAACTAGACCCTGAATAAGTCTAGTTCCTTTGACAAGGGGATTTTAATAGAAGGATGTTTAATATAACCATGCCAAGCATACTATTACAACACTCTATTATGTTGATGTACATTATTATAGTCAGACTAGAGGACTACATGTTTAAGAGTTAAAAAATTGTACCTACCAACAGAGAGAGAGCACGGACATGGGGACTACTTTAGCTCCATCTTATACCAATCTTCTTTCAGGTTGGTATGAGAAGGCCCATGCTTGGCTGATTGTATGGTAATATATCAAATAGCGGATCATGTGAACATGACACATGGACGACTTGGTTAGGATTTGGAATTAGTCAGAATAACAGGTATGTTAGTGCGTCCCATTTTTATCATTAAAAAAGCTAATATTACAAATAAAACTTGTAGGAAAACTATGGCTACTTAGTGGTTCAAGCATCCAAACATCCATCCTAGACAGTAAACAGAAAATATTACCGGAGGAGAGTTAGGACGCATCTGCAGCAATTGTTCTAACAATAGTTTTCATAAGTCAGAAGAGATGGAATTCTGTTTTAGCAAAAGATTCTAACAAACTAACTAGAGACCAATACTCTATGTGCAGTCTCTATAATGAATTGCAATGCATTTCTCAGTAGCGGACAAGGTAGTCTAAATGGAAATAAGGAATTGATTAAATCAGTTATCAGTTGGCTCTCAGCAGATGTATACTTAACAGATCTGAAATGCTCAAAATTGACCACAATTTGAAACAATATTTAATGGATGCTACAAAGATCTAGATTTTTATGTCAAATCTTAAGTTAGTGATCACTGATAAAATAGAGCCCTCAAATACCAACAATATGATTAACAAACATGTAGAGAAGCTCTTAGGTTTGTAATAAATGTTGCACATGTACAATACGGTGGAACAAACATCCTGTATTAAGCTACAACACCCACCTCCAATTTCAAGAGATGCGATACCACACATGTATTTATGTAAATGCAATAAAATAAGTGGAAGTAGTACAACCCAAAAATGTATTTAAACAAATATCTGAACACAAAAATATTATGCACACAATCCAGAACAACATGTTTTTCATTTTTTTTAAATCTGGAATGTCTATACTTTCACTACAAAGCTGAAGTAACAGAATATAAAAACATTAGAAAATACTAAAGTGGAAAACAAAGTTGTTGACCGAAATAAGAGCTTATATTAAATATCAGTTAGTGGCTTTGACTGTGGTATTTTTATTAACAAATGTTTTCTTTGGAAGTTCCATATTTATGTCCCTTAACTTTAAGGCCCTCGATATGAGTGGCCGCGAAAAGGGTGCAACAATGAATTACCTATTACAATTTTAGTCCTCTGAAATTGGGCATAACAGGCACAGTTTGATTCTTTACACACCAAAATCTACATGAAAATTAACAAGGCATTTTGACATTGCAAATTTTGGCAGGTTACAAATGCCGCAATTCAGCTGGGAGACAGTATACAATAGAGATTTGTTGCTAATAACGAAAAGAAGAGACTTAAACAGACATGTTTACCTTGCACTTGTGTGGAACACAGCTCCTTTGCCTTCTCTCTCATCATTTTGGGAATTAAGACATCCGTTTCTACATGCCGCAACTTAGGTTCTGGATTAGAATCCTCTGCAAAAAAAAATTTATAAATCAACTATAAGAAAACACAATACATAAAAAGCATAAATGTCCTTATTGTTATGAGAGTGTTTTATTTGCACTTGGGAGAAATTAGACCAGTTAATCAATTTGACACGCAGGAGAATCACCACACCATGCAAAAACAAACCCAGGAAAAGTGTTTTGCAGTCTACAGAAAGAGATCAAATTTAAATAAGATGCACTACTATAAACAATTTCAAAACTAGGAATTTTTTTAGGAGAAAGTCAACAAATGAGAATTGAGTCTCGGTTAAGGTCTTCAACAATCAAAACAAAAAAGCATTTGTAGAAAAACATTATCTGTGGAAGTGTAAAATACTCCCTTTATTTTTTTGTTTGATCTGTTTATTAACGGTTTTGTTGTTATATACAGGACTACAGAATGAAATACCATCATACAATAACGTCATATAAAGCCAATAGGTAAGTAACGAGTCCAAGTCGTACATCAACAGCTTAACTTCCAGGTTACATCAGCGAACTTCTACATGACCGGTAGCGTCAAGAACTAATACTCCCCTTATGTCCGGTTATTCAATTGCCAGGAAGCTAGAATGCTATGCAGTTATTGAAGAGGAGAACTTCTTTAATCAAATGTGTATTTTTCGTTTACGTGTAATATTTTAAATTAGGAATGTTGAATATAAACAAACAAAGATACAAATACAGAACCTATACAAGGGGTTAGCAATTAACCTCTTAAGTGCGTCTTTCGACCATTGGCCAACACTGGGGAGGGTTATAAAGGCCCATCTGGTGCTCTGCACCAGAGAATTCCTTTATTTTCGTTTCACCTCAAGTTGCTCAGGAAGAGCTTTCAGGGCAGCCGGAGTGTTTGTTTTAATTTCCTGTAATGACAGTCATCGCAAGGGTGTGCTGACGTCATTACAGCAAAGTGAAAATAAAACGGGCCAGTGAGCTTGTTTGACTTTCACTGCATCAGTGCTTGGGGGTCATATCTCAGCCCTCCCAAGCACGGATTATCTTGGGACCGGTTTCATTGAAAAGGGAAGAACCGTGGGGCGTGGCTACCGGCCGACCAAGATGGCCGCTTAGCCTGTGAGCTCTGAGTATCCAGTTGCCCTTTTCACTAATCCGCACATTTATCCTGAAATTTTCGCTGGCCCGACGGCCACCGGGGTCGGAGCGCAAGCTGTATCGCCTGCTGCAACTCCGGTGAAAATTCGGGCATTGTGGTCTGCCTGAGAGGCTGACCGACGAATTGCGGCCCAACTGCAGCCCCAAGACCGGGGACTAAAGTGAAGAGCCGGCCGCCGTCTGGTAGCCGGGTGTGTGACGACGGAGCCTTCCCCTGACCCGGCGGAAGAAACAGACAGAGCGAGCTCTTTTTCAGCACCGGCGCACGCTCGCGAAGCTGCCCGGCACCAGTGACTACCCCCCCCATGCAGTGCGGCTGCCTGACTCCGCCGCCAGCGAGACACAGTTCCGGCCGCTGGCTGTGACGGATACCAGACGTAGCAGCCGCGGTGAGTGTGAGGCTCCTTCCCCCGGCTGCCGCTGCGTACTAACAGCTGCCGCCCTGGGGCTGGTTCTTCCCCCCCCCCGCATGGACCGGCGTTGATCCTTGGCTCCCCCTGATGGACTGCCTGAGCCGGGTGTGACGTCCCTTGTTCTTGACGGCTGCAGCGTGTCACTGGGCCTGAGACCGGGGTGAAGGGAGTCCCTGGAGGCTGTACATCTAAGTGAACACCCGCAAAACAATACCGCACCCTTTGCCTCCACCCACTTGGACATCTGGCGCTGTCGCTGCCACACTGATACGCAGTGAGTGTCCCTGGTTACCTGCTCCTTTGGCTCAACGCACTGTACCGGTTCTTCCACAGACGGACCCCTGGCCCATACCGACTGGAAACCTCCAACCGGACCAGCTTACGGGCACTGTGGGCTACACGAATCCAGCACCATGGCGGGCAGGGGACCAAGGCACAATACCACACAGGCGAAACTGGATAAATTTGGCTACGAAAAGGGCTCATCTCCCGGTCACTCTCAGAACAAACCTGCGGACAGTGAAGGGGCGAAAAAGAGCACACTTGAAGACGTGATGAAGGCTCTGGCTAATGTACAGACAACGGTGGGCACTATCTCTACGGACGTTTCTTTGCTGCGTGCAGCCCTCCACAAGATGGCGGATAGGGTAAAAGAAGTGGAAATAGTCGCCAAATCTCTAGTTACAGACACTTCTGAATTTCAGACCTCTGTCGCCCAGCTTGAAAAGGAGAACAAAACACTGGCAGAAAAGCTCGATGAGCAAGAAGGGCGTGCAAGACGCAACAATGTTTGGATTATTGGTATTCCGGAGTCAGAAGGTGTAAGGGCTATGGACTTATATGTTCAGGAACTAATTACCACCAAGCTGCAGCCTAAGGGACTTTCAAACTTTTTCTCGGTGGAACGTGCCCACAGGGTGCCCGGCGGCAGACCTAAGCCGGGTGCGCCCCCAAGACCGGTGCTCGCCAGGCTATTTAACTTCAGGGACTGAGATGCCATCTTACAAGCAGCAAGAATCTCCCCTTCCATCCGTGTCTTAAATTCTACTGTGACGTTCTTCCCGGACTACACGGCGGCCGTATTTAGAAGACGACGGTGCTTCTTTGAGGTAAAGAAGTTGCTCAGGGCGCAGGAGTTGCCATACTCGATTATCTTCCCTGCAAGACGGGTAGTGGCAGACGAGAGAACATGGTTTTTTGATACGCCCGAGGCGGCGCATGACTGGCTGGAAGGATGGCGCACTGTGGACAGATCAGATCGTAGGTCAAAACCGCACCGACACCGGGACACTGAGGGTACTACAGGAACTCCTGGCTCTGGAGGCCCAGAAGCGAGACAATCTCCACTCCAAGAAAAGGAATGACCTCTGTTCTCATATTACTGTTCCCCGATTTCAACGATGATCCTGTACCTATCTCGGCCTCTGCCGCTTGTGGTTCTGAACTGGGGCAGGACTAGGGGCTCTAAGGCGCTGGTGCCTCGCTGAACTCTTCCCCCGACAAGCAACTATTGGGTAATGGGAGGGATAAAGTGCTCTGCTGAGTTGGGGTGGCGGGCAGTTGAAAGTTCGTCTAGCAGGGAGGCAGGGAGGGTGGGTGGGACACAGTGTGGGAGGATAGATGGGTTGTTTTCTAGTGTTACTTTTGCTGTTTGTATGGTAATGAAGGCGACATGTTGCTGGAATGAAGGTGCATCGCAGGTTTGGTCCCCTATTGATTTGCACATCACTACTCACATCGGTAGATGGCTACACACGTGACAGGTACACCTGAAACTCGTATGACACAACCCTCCCACCAGTCGGCTTTGACAGTCCTAACATGGAATGTCCAAGGATTGGGAGACAAGGTGAATCGTGGTCTTGTACTGCAATACCTGAAGCGTTGCAATCCAGCAATAGTCCTACTGCAGGAAACACACCTTGTGGGCTCGGCTTCAAAGGCAATGGATAGGTGGGGGTACAAGTTCATTGCACATGCAGACTTCTCCTCTGGATCTAGGGGAACAGGGATCCTCATAAGGAAAAACTTCCCGCTGGTGTGCCAACAGACGAGAATAGATGATCAGGGCCGTTTCGCGGCTGTGACAGTTCAATGGGAGGGTCATCTTTTCAACTATGTGTCCGTATATATCCCTCCTGGCTTACATGCTACAGCACACACTGCCCTCACGACATTCCTCTTGGCTTTGCCGGTGGCGACGTTGGTGATAGGGGCCGACTTTAATGACATTGTAGACCATGAGTTCGATAGATATCCACACACTAAAACGGTACGGGGGAGGGCGACTCCTCGGACTGCTGGACGCCCTGAGTCTTACAGACTGCTGGAGACACAAACACCCTCATGATAAACAGTACACCTACTATTGAGCGACCCATGATTGTCTCTCGCGGATAGATTATGTCTTGATGTCTGCAGATGGGCTACAAGGCATTGAGGAGGTGGATATCCGCTCCAGGGGAATCTCTGATCACTCCCCGCTGCGACTCACATACACAAACCACCGTATCCATAGGCGCCGCATCTTCCCTATTCATGCAGGTTATCTACAGGCTGCCCCTCTGGTGAAATCTCTGACCAACATCACCAAACAATACTTTCTGGACAATTCTGGCTCAGTAGACTCACACAGCACCCTGTGGGAGGCCTACAAAACAGTCCTGTGCGGGCAGGCGATCGCCTCCATTGCTGGCCACAAGCGAACACAACGACAGGAACTTAACACACTTGAGAAGGCTCTTGATACTGCAATTCAGGAACAGGAGACTCACCCGTCCCTGACGACCGCCCATGCAGTCCGGCTAAGGCGCACCGAGTGGATGGCATACCAGAAAGAAATGGTTCAAAATACACTACAGACGACCCGTCACAGGGTTTATGAGCTGGGGGACAAGGCCGGGAAGATGTTGGCATGGCTGGACAAGAAAGAAAAAGCAGGTAGAGTCATTGCGCAGCTGTCGTCCCCGAGGGATATACGACCTTGGATCCTGAGGCTATAGTCGACCTTTTGGCTGACCATTTTGAAAACACATACACCCCCCAAGCGTCCTACTCGATAGAGGAGGCATACGACTATATTAAAGATCTGACGATCCCTCGCCTCTCCCCAGAAGCAGTGCTTCTACTTGAAGCAGACATCACCGCGGAAGAAATACAGGAGGCAACCTATGCGCTAGCGTCCGGTAAGGCACTGGGCCCCAACGGGCTTCCAGTGGAACTGTATAAGAGCACTGTTCAAACAACGGCCCCCTAACTCCTTAATATGTTTTCTGATAGTCTCAAAGCTGGGGAACTACCTAGAGACCAGCACCTCGCCACGATTATCCCGATCCATAAACCTGGCAAAACGGCAATGTCCTATCGCCCTATCGCCTTAATAAATGCGGAACCAAAGATCCTTGCCAAATTACTGTCGCTGCGGCTGGCCCCCACCTTAGCACTCTGGTGCATCCAGATCAGTCTGGCTTCATGCCACACCGTAGTACATCACACAACCTGTGCCGCCTGCAGGCAGTGTTGGCCCGCCGGGAGCACATACAGGAACCTTCTGTCCTCCTTTTCCCTTGACGCCACTATGGCATTCGACACCGTGGAATGGCCTTATCTGTTCGCGGTGCTTCAACACATGGGCTTTGGCTCCAAGTTCTGCGCCTGGATTCGTCTACTCTATACCAAACCCCTGGCCCAGATAGCAGCAAATGGTCACATCTCTAGGGACTTCCCACTTGGCCGCAGGACAAGGCAGGGATACCCATTATTTCCCTTATTATTTACGCTGATCCTTGAGCCATTAGCAATCTGGATCCGGTGGGAGCCCTCCATCAAGGGCATCCGGTGGGAGCCCTCCATCAAGGGCATCCGGTGGTCGCCTGTATGGGAAGATCGCATATCCCTATACGCAGACGATATCCTTCTTTATCTCACCTCCCCCAAAAAGTCAATTCTAGAGCTCCTTAACGTCTGCGAAAAATTTGGGAGAGTGTCGGGATATAGGATTAACTGGACTAAATCTGTCCTATTCGTTCTTGCCGGCCTTCCACCTCGGCTCCCTGTGAGCTGCCCTTTACGTTACACCGAGGCAGCTTTCAAGTATCTGGGTGTTTATGTGTCATCGGACCCAGGCGAGTTCTACGCCCTGAATTCGAAACCCCCGCTGGACCGGTTCAAACGAGATGTGAAGGTATGGCGCTCCCTCCCTCTCACCCTTTTGGGCAAAGCTGCACTATTCAAAATGATGCCACTCCCCCGCTTCCTGTATCTTCTTGAAAATACGCCTTTCCCGGTCCCGCCCTCCTATTTTACAGCGATCTCAGTGGCGGTTTCTGCCTTGCTGTGGGATGGGAAGCCAGCACGGATTGCGCAATGCAAGCTGGTGAAAGACTGGTACGACGGGGGTATCGCACTTCCTAATATCGAACTATACTACTGGGCGGCCCACCTCAAGCAAATCAACTATTGGCTGCATGCCCCGCAGACTGAGCCCGCATACTTAGCGGACAGACAGTGTTTGTAATCTAGAGGTCTGTTGGGGAACCTCTACAGTCGTGGCGTGTCATCAGACCTACTGGGTCCTACACGCCACACGGTTCAACTCTGGTATAAAGCACATAGGCGCCTTCAGTGCTCTGATGTTATCACGCAAATGACACCCTTATGGAACTCGCATAGGCTGGGTTTCCTGCGCAACAGTAAGGGGTTCCAGGCCTGGGACAACATAGGCATTTCGGTGGTGGGAGACCTTTGGAAAAAACGCAAGGTAGTGGACTTTTCATTCCTGCAAACCAATTATGATATGGCACAGTTGGAACACTTTAGGTATATACAAATTCGGCATGTACTGCAGACAGCCGTCCCGGCGGAGACGGACCTGCAGGAGTCCACCCCTCTTGAAGATAGATTGTTGACAGAGCACATGTCGTGCAAAGCAACATACTTTACATACCGAAAGTTGGTTAACAACCTCCCTGACATGTTATCTAAGTTGCGATTGAGTTGGTCGAAAGATATCCGTGACTTCGATGACTCAGAGTGGCAGAAGGCCCTTTCCTCACCGTGGGAGACAGCTATCCCCTCCAGGCTTAAACTAGTCCAATTGAAAATATTACACCGCACATATTACACCAGAACAGTCCTCTACAAGATAGGAAAGGCTTCTCATGAGTACTGTCTCCGTGGATGCGGGGAGGAGGGAACATTCTATCACACTATATGGGACTGTGGTCGGGTGGCAATGTACTGGACTGCTGTGATGCGCACCATTTCCCTTACCACAACGGTTTCCCTGTTGCCCGATCCCCGGCGCTGCCTGTTAAATATATTGGAAGCAACGGACCTAACCCATCGTCAGCAGGATTGGGCCATGCTGGGTATGATGATGGCAAAACGCAACATAGCTAGGCTGTGGGGCTCTGATGTGCTACCTACGTTGAGAGACTGGTGCAGAGACATGGATGACGCGATGGTGGCCGAAAAAGCGGTATTTGTCCATCGGGGGTGCCCTGGGAAGTGGGAACAAATCTGGGGTGCATGGAACAAGTTCAGGGGGATATATGTGAACCCCCACGGCTCGATGGGGATGAGGCCCTTTCAGATTAAGAGTTCTACTTGCATATCTGTATGTTGTACGATGTCTTTCTTTGACCTGACGGATTCCCTATTGCTTTGCAGATGCTATACCGATGCAGACTTGACTGTAAATGCACTGTATATGTTAAAGATGCTGCAACTGAATCTTTTTTCGCCTTCCCTGTTTAATACAATAAAAACTTGTTTAAAAAAAAAAAAAAGGGGAGGAACCTCCCATTTCCAATTATATCTTTGCCCCGTGGATCCATGCTTGGGTATCCTGACAGAGAGAGCTCCCCAAGCAGGGATCCACCCACTGAACACCAGGTATTTTGGGGGAGGGCCCTTTTGACAAGGGCTTGTGCGCACCCTATCCTCTACTAATTTCAGATGTTCTGCCCCCAGGGGACAGATGGGGGTAATTATCGCCAATCTGCCATCCCGGTGGAGTAAAGAAAGCTGTATTTACAACTGGGTATAATAACAAAACTAAATATAGCCCTGGGGGGGGGGGCGTGGCCTGGCAAGATGGCCGAGCAGACATGACCTGCTTCGGCTCCCGGTCCGCGCCACGCTTGGTGAGCCTTATTGGCGGCGAACCTGGATGAAATCGCAACCACGGACCATCCCCGGGCGGCAGAAATCCTGAGGTACACAAAGGTGGCACCCTAAGAAACTTTCAAGGCCCCGGGAGCTCCGCATAACTACGTACTGGAGCGGTGCATAGCTCCGGGCGCAAGATGGCGGCCGGCGCGTAACCCGGCGAGGCAGCCGGGGGCAGCGACCGGCGATCGCTGAGGCGGCTGAGGGGAGCGCTGACACTGCAGAGGCGGCGGAGGTCTAGGGGGTGAGTCTCGGCCGTCTGCAGAAGCATGCATTTATTTTACACACTCTGGAGGCCGCAAAACCCGCTGCCTGACTTCAAAATGGCGGCTGGTGTGAAGCCCTGAGATGGCAGTGGGCCTAGTGGGGCTCCATCTCACTCATGCAGTCCCGGACCTGGCCTGGCGGAGTATCAGCAGTGGGGCAATGCAAAATGTGACCTGCAGACGGCAAAAGAATTGATGGGCGGCGTTTGCGATGGCCACGACACTGCCTGGCACCTACTGCGACGTGGGAAGGCTAGAGAAGGCTACCGATGCCAACACCGGGAGGCCGTGCGACTAGCAAGATTTCCTCCCCACGCTATTACGGAGGAGCAGAGCAGCGAATGCCGACATCAGGGGAGGTTGGTACCGCCGACGAGATTTGTGAGTTGCTGGGAGACTGAGCATCGCTGCTTCCTGCTGCAGCACAGGCCTCCTCCTGACCCTACATTGGATGCAGAGAGGGTGCCCCTGGCGAGCTCAGAGGCGTCCAAATGGTATTGGCCCAGTTCCTTATGCCTCCGAAGAAAGGCACAAACAAAGGAGGAACTGGCAAGGTATCGGATTTTTTCACTGCTGCTGATAATCGGCCGGCTCTCAGGGGCAACTCGGAAAAGACAGCCATGGCCCTTTCCAAGGCAGATCTCCAGTCCATGTTTAAGGACTTCAAGTCTGAGCTGTGCAACGAGCTTGGCCAGGACATTAAATCTTCCATTGATCTCAGATCTGTCGGAACGCTTGGCCTCTCTCCAAAGAGATGTAGACTCCGTGGGCACCAGAGTTCTCGATTCAGAGACACACCACTAAGAACACAAACAAGCGGTGACTGAGTGTCAGGAAGACGGACGCTCTCTTAAGGAACAACTTCAGCAAACGCAGCTGAAGACAGAAGACCTGGCGAAATTCCACTCTTACAAAACCAAGGAGGCGGTCTTACAAGCGGCCAGGGCAAAGGACTCCATCTCCTTCCCGAACTTCTCTTGTGCCATCTTCCAGGATGTCGCTCCTTCAACACTGGCGCGCAGACAGACGCTGCGGCCTATTACTACCAAACTCCAGGAAGACGGGATCAAATATCGATGGATATATCCTTTCGGCCTCAGCTTCGAAGTTCGAAACAAAAGACGCCACATCACCGCCTTGAAAGACGGCTTGCACCTCTTGGGCCTGCCGACGGAGAAGGGAGACTCCTCATCTGGTGCTTCCGGAGACCCTCCAGGGGGTGCAGCCTCAAACTTGGCCTGGTCGCAGAACACGAGAAGGGGGAAACACTGAAGATGACGGCTGTTGCGGGATTATCTACTACACGGGTGGTTGTGCTGTAGCTCTGAGCAGTACTCTCTCGTAGAGGGGGGTGAGCGAGACTGCCCCATACCCCAGTTTGGTTTGTGCCATGGCGACCAAGGACTTAAAAGCGGGGACGGGAGCCTAAAGCTGAAGTGTCTGGGACAAACTGTGAGTGACTTATGTTCCATAGATTCCTTATTGCGATATCGCTACAGTGCTGTGCGGACTGGGTCCCAGGACCCGTTGTCCCCACCAGTCCATGCGGGGGCAGATCTGCCCTTCGCTACAACAGAACAATGGTTTTTGATTATTGTTTTGTTTTTTTGTTCTGTTGAGTTTTGCGGGGGTTGTGGGGTGGGGCAGGAGGGATGGTGGTGGCTGTTCGGCTTTGTTCTTTCCTGGCAGGATTTTTGCATGTAATCATGGGGGAGAAGGGGGAGGGGAGGAGCGGTGGTGGCCACAGCTGCGACAATTGGGAGAATTCCGGCACTTTAAACCGCTCGGGATCCTTCCGGCGCCCATGGGCGAGAGAATGGGGAAATATGACGGTGGTCGGTTGGGGCATGCTGGTTGGAATGTCAAGTGAGGAGATACATAGGTCCTGCATTGCAATGCCGATTACCGTAGGTACATGGAACGTCAAAGGGCTTAACTCCCCTCAGAAACGACAGAAAGTCTGGAAGTATATACTAGATCATCACCTTGATATAGTAGCCCTCCAGGAAACACACTTACTTAAATCAAGATTCCCGTCTAAAACACAAGCAATACCCACATATTTATAAGTCCTTAGCCTCTACCAAGCATAGGGGGGGGTGGCACTCTTATTTCGGTCTACTACTCAGTTCCAGCCCCTAGGAGTTCAGAGCGACAGGGACGGACGTTGGCTTATGGTTAAGGGGCGACTGAAAGGGAAATTGTGCACCTTTGTGGCACTTTATGCCCCTAACACTGGGCAGAAGGGATTCCTGAAAACTCTCCTGGGTAAGGGGATGGATTTTGCCGAGGTACCTCTATATCTTATGGGGGACTTTAACTTAATGTGGCACCCAGACTTTGACAGCACACATACTCGCCGCTCTGACATGGGCTCTTTTTCCATTGACACTCAGAGACATATTCAAGACCTAGGCCTATTGGACACATGGTGCGCTCTCTATCCCCAAACCCGGGACTATACCTTCTTTTCCCACGTTCACCACTCCTACTCCCGGCTGGACTACATCTTCACCAGCCAGTCCCTACAGGGCAACTTCAAGGAGGCCAAGGTATTCCCCATATCCGTCTCGGATCATAGTCTATAATCTGTATGTCTTTCCTGGTTTGGTAATGCCCCGTCGCCTGCTCGGTGGTACTTCCCGTCATCGTTAGCGAGGGATAAGGAATTGTGTGCCCAATCACGGGAGACTATCAAGGAATTTTTTACCCTTAATAGACCGGAAGACACATCTGAATAGAACACATGGGACTCCCTTAAGGCTGTGCTGCGGGGCAAGTATATTGCGCTCAACTCAGCCCTGAATAGACAACGGGCCAAGGAAAGGGAACTACTAGAGGCGGAAGTAACGACTGTTGAACAAATTCACAAGCTTACACCCACCGACAGACACTACGCAAACTCACGGCGATCAGGGACAAACTCCGAGCTATCTATAATAATAGGGCAGTTCACTCTTCTTAAGCTGTGTAATCTGTCTTATACTCAAGGCAATAAAATAGGGAAACATCTCGCTAGGCAACTGAAAGATGAAAGGGAGTATATAGGGGGTATTCAAGATCCCTCAGGAGAGGTTGTCCACAAAGACGAGGACAAGGCGGACATCTTTGGGGAGTTTTACAAGACCCTATACTCTGCAGACACTTTGGACGCTGATGGACAACAGGACTGCCTTAGGAACCTGCCCATCCCTCAGGTATCTCCCGCTTGGAATGAAGAGCTTATAGCTCCGATCACACTTGACAAGGTTACCTCGGCTATTAAGGCACTGAAACCCCATAAAGCGCCGGGCACTGACGGTTACACCGCAATTTTCTATACAACATTCGCATCTGACATCGGTCACCACCTAGTTAGGCTTTTTAATAGAATGGCCGCAGACGGGGACACGACTGATTCCAAGTCCGAGGCAGTGATCTCGATGATTCCCAAGCCAGGGAAAGATCCCTCACGCTGCGCCTCCTACAGGCCTATTGCCCTCTTGAATATTGACATGAAACTATACTCTTCTATTCTGGCTAAGAGACTGAATGACCTCATGCCGCTCCTTATCCATCCAGCTCAGTCTGGCTTCATTGCGGGACGCCAAACTCACGACAACACCCGCCGCACTGTCCATTTGATCGAGAAGGCCAACAAATTTAAGATTCCTGCCGTCCTGATCGGGTTGGACGCCGAAAAGGCGTTTGACTGCGTCAATCTGAGGTTCCTATTCTCCACACTCTCGGCGTTTGGCCCTTCCCCTCAATTTATAAACATGATCCAGGCCAACTATCGAAACCCACGGTCTAAAGTATCGATTAATGGCGTGCAGTCCTCCCCCTTTATGCACTCCAGGGGGACAAGACAGGGATGCCCCTTGTCCCCCATGTTGTTCGCCCTTAGCATAGAACCACCAGCAATTGCTGTCAGAGAACACCCTGGGATTGAGGGTCTCCCCTTCACAGGAGAATCCCATAAGATCTCTCTTTTTGCGGACGACGTCCTCTTGTCCCTGTCTAACCCGACGGTATCTCTCCCGCACCTACAGGAGCTAGATCGCTTTGAGAGGACTGCAGGCTTTAAAATTAATCTGGATAAATCTTATATACTTAACCTCACCCTTTCACAGAAGGAGGTCCTTGACCTTCAATCGCTTACGCCTTTAGCGTGGGCTTCCTCCTCTATCCAATATTTGGGTGTGCAACTGACGCCGATGGTAGAGAAACTATACGCAGCCAACTTTCCACCCAATATCACCCGCATTCAGGCGGAACTAACACGGTGGAAACCACTCTTTCTGTCCTGGCTGGGTCACATCCATGCCGTAAAGATGACCCTTCTCCCTAAATTATTGTATCTGTTCCAGGCGCTTCCAATAGACCTAGAAAGGGACTTCTTTAGGCGCGTAAAAGCGATGATCCTACGCTTTATCTGGCAGAGAGGGTGTGCTCGCTTCTCATTCTTCCTGCTGCGCCGCCCCCAACGGGAGGGGGGAGTAGGCCTCCCTGATATCCAGCTCTACTACAAAGCTGCGCAACTCAGGATTCTGGTCGAATTTTCACAGAAAGAGTCTGAGAAACACTGGCTCCATATGGACCGCAGCGTAGCAGGGAGGACGATATGGGACCTAATCTGGCGAGCAAGACAAGACAGACCCAAAAATGCCTACCTTAGCACCCCTACGCATACCACCTTAAGAGTCTGGGATTCTGTGACGAAAGATGGAAGCTGGTCTTCCTTCCCTTCGCCCTTTACACCAATACACTGCAATACAGCGTTTCCTCCGGCTCTTCATGAGGGACCCTTTGAAGCCTGGCGGGAGGGGGGTTGCCTGCCGCTGACCCACTTGTTCCACAACTATGACCCCCTGGCATGCAACAACTGTAAGAGAGACTACGGGGTTGGAGAATCTGAGCACTATCACTATACCCAGTTGCTACATTGGGTCTTATGTCCCCAGATCCGAGAGGGAGCTACCCGCTCCCTTACTAAATTTGAGACCTTCCTTGTTAAATCCTCATCCATGAAGGGGGCAATTTCATTTCTGTACAAACTTCTGCTGTCTACTACACTTTCTCCCTGGCCGAGGTACATGTCTATGTGGGAAGGGCTGGCCAAACGGGACATTACTGACCAAGAATCCGCTCATCTGTGGTCTGACATTTTTAGGCACACTTGAAGACAATGATGGACTGGTACTTATATCCATCCAAGCTAGCTCGGATCTTCCCGGGCACGTCAGATAGATGCTGGCGAGGGTGCGGACTTCTCGGGGATTTCCGACACATTTGGTGGGAATACCCAACCATCAGACCTTTTTGGGAGGAAATCTTAGCTCAGATGAAAGACATACTGGGGTATCCCATCTCAACATCTATGGCGGAAATACTTCTAGGCATCCATGATCCTATGTTAGAACATCAAACTAGGGCGGATAAGAGAATCATGTGGCTGTGTATTGGGGCGGCCAAGATCACTATTGCGGCAGCATGGAAGAGGAGAGAGGCGCCAGCAATTTCCCTGTGGCACTCCTGGCTCTGGAGGTTGCTTAGCCTGGAACGTATGTCGGATATTTTTAAAGAAGATTTCAAGAACTTTGAGTTTAGATGGGGGCCGCTGGTCTCCTTTCTTTCACGGGGTCTTCCATCAGCAGTTTGTCCCGCTACAGTTCGGGCCCTACATCTCTTCCAACTTTAAGTAGGCTCCACATCGGCGAACCCATGCCAGGATATAGAGGCCACCACCAGGGTAGGGGGTGGGGGAACGGTTCGGGGAGGAGGGGGAGAGGGGGGTTGTTCAACTGTTTTACTCTTGGTGCGATTTCTGGCTTTGGATTAACTTCTGACCCAAAGGAAAGAATCCCTCTGTACTCAAACACACTAGAACTATGTTCGATGATGGCCCTGTAAAGAACACTGACTTTTGCAGAGATGGCAACGGAGCTGACATAAGCTCACACTGACACTCCCTCTCGTAATGTTTCATCTATGTACCCATAAACTTTAGAATCTGTATCCCTCAGTTAAGCTGCAAGTTGTGATTTGGGTGCATTGGAACGTACACCAGGGTTCTTCTTTTATGTTCCACCTCTTTGACTAATGACCAGCTTTCCCCTGCGAGGGATAATGGGCGGATTGTGCCTTAAGTCAATGTTAAAAACGTAATAAAAACTTCTTTGACAAAAAAAATATATAGGCCTGGGTGCGGCCCACTATGGGAATGTAAGTAATAACTTTATTGCGTGATTTAAAAAACCATTGCAAGTACAGAATTTAGAAGATATCAAAAAGTTTCATTTAAAATACATTAAAGGTTCATTTAAAAGAGGGGATAAGTAATATCAGATATGGGTAAGAATGACAGGTGAAGCCTGCCAAGACATTATGCTAACGAGTGACCACAGACTGTGGGCCCCTCACAAAGTTTTGTTGCTGCGTGATCCATAAATCTTACAAGGGCACAGTTTAGTTTAGTGTTCCTCGGATCGAAGCAAGCTAGGACTGCTGCCCTACATGTTCTAATCATTTTTGTATTCCAGATGTGCTTGAAGAGGGCCCGTCTTTCAGTCAACAGATTTGGGCAAAGACAAATGATGTGTATTATGACTTCTTTATGCTCCCAGCAAAGTCGGTATGAGTCTCGTCCTTGCTCTCTTTTCCATTTTGGCAAATGAACCAACAAGTTAAAAACTCCCAGTCTCAATTTAAAAAAAACTTAATTTTGTTCGTGCAGTGAAGGATACGGTTAGATACTGCTGTGGGATCAACAAGGAATACGATTGCAGAGTCAGCCACCCGTGACTTCTTTCGACTATTGAAAGCTGTTTGGTACTTATTTTCGCCAGCCTTTTGAATTCCTTCTGACTTACGTGCATGCTCCAAAGATCCTTTAGGCATAGGGTAGTTAGCCCTTTTAACCAGTAATCATGGCCTGCTCGCCATGTGTTCGATTAGAGGTTGGCCCACAAGTGATGTCCTAGGCTGCCTTCCTTTGTCGACCTCAGTTTGTGACAACACACAAGAAAAGTCATAGCCCTGGCAAGTGGTTGATGGCAAATTCCCAGTTCCAACCTGATTTGTGCCGGTGATGTTTGGGTTGGTAGCTTAAATACTGATCTATATATTTTTTTGATGATTTTGTCCAATTGGCCGCTGTCCAGACCTTTTAGGACTTCGCTACCATAGGTTAGAGTAGGGATGATTTTTTCCTGTGCGACCTGTATTATTGGTGCGAAGGTTGGGCCTTGTAGTTTCTTCTAAATTGAACCAACTGCAAAAGCAAGTGCAGCACCCTTCCTTTTTTGTTCTTCTAAGTGGGATTAATATTTATCGTTGTTATTGAAAATAACTCCTAGATACTTATGGCTGTGAGATTCCACAATGCTTTCCATGTTCAAATTCCAAGACAGTTTTTTAGCTTTCCCCGGACGGACTGCCAACATTTTCGTCTTCTTATTGTTGATTTGGAGCTCGTTCTTAATTGCATATTCAGAGGTCGCATCCAGGAGCCTTTGCATTCAAATCTTTGTTTTGTTGAGGAGGACCACGACATCAGCATATAGAAGGTTTGACAGCAACAGGTCAGCCACTTTAGGGGCGTGAGAATTAACCTTATTTAGGGCGTCAGGAAGGTCAGATAAAAATAGATTAAAAAGTGTTGGGGCCAGAACACAACCCTGCTTTAAGCCTTTTGTCGTCGGAATTGGGCGTGATAATCTCGAGCCGTCCCCGATCTTAATCCTGACCCATGTATCTTGATGTAGAAGTTGTATGGCTCTTAAGAGGTCAGGTGGAATATTGAGTCTGGACAGCTTCTGCCATAGCTTTACTCTGTTCACATTATCAAAGGTCGCTTGAAAATCGATGAACCCCATGTAGAGTGGGCAGGAGCTACATTTTGCTTGGTCAATCAGGCAGGAGAGGGTCATGAGATTGACTGAAGTGCCAGTGTTGATTGTAAAACCAGTCTGATTTGGAGGAATGACAGAGTTGTCGTCCGCCCATGCCCTAAGTGAGTTGAGCAGCAGACCCGCGAAGTACTTAGCCTCATTGTCGATAAGGGCAATGAGGCGATAGTTCCCAGGGGAATTTTTTTCTCCGCCTTTAAAAATTGGTGCCAGGATCGATCCCCGCCAAGCAGGCGGTATGGTGTTGTACAGGATTGAGTTAAATAAGGTGCATAACTTCTCACCCCAGAAGGTAACATATTCCTTGTACAAGACCTGGGGGATTCCTCCTCGACCTGGTGCCCCGTCGTTCCGACCCTTTTAAATCAGTTTCCCAATTTGTCGATAGTTGTTAGATCCTTGCTATTGTGAGTCAAAGTGCACTCGTTTAATAGTTACATTTTTTGGTCTCCCTTAAGGCGTTCATTCATTAGGGAGTTTGTTGTGCTCTGGACTGTTACCCGATCAGCATCTTTTTGTGCCCCGTTGTCATCGGAGGGGGCGCTCTGATGTTCATTGAAGTGAAGATAGAGGAAATCAACCCACTCTGACTTCAGTATGCATGAAGAAGCGACTTAAGATGCGCGTCCGGATGCACTGTTAATTGTGCGCCAAAACCTGGCGGAGTTGTTTGTTTTGATGTCTTGCTGTAATTTGGCCCAAAACGAGTTCCATTGGTTTCTACGCAGCTCACTTTTGACTTTCTTAAGGTAGTTACGGGCCTCTCTCAATTTTGTTAATTTTGTGGGATCCGTTGGATCAGTTTTTAACGCCCGCCATGATCGATTCATGGATCTAGTTGCAGATTGTATCACAGGATTCGAGCAAGACATGTACATTTGCCTAGTCTGGGCTATATGCCTTATTGGTTTCCTGTGTTTGTCGATTAATTTGGTTGCAAATACTGACCAGTTGGCGATTGTGTCCTCCGGGGCACCTGCTGTGATGCTCGATAGATTGTTTTGCCTCTGTTGCTATCTGTTGAAAATTACTGAAGGAGCATTTGATTAGTTTTAGATTCATTGTAAAACTCTCAGATGGCAATGCCCTTTCTTCAAGTTGCACGAGACTGGTCATCAGTGATATCTCTTGGTGACAGTGGTCACTTTCTGTTCTGCTCCCAAGGCGGTAGCATGTTATTTGGTGGAATAGTGAAAGGCTGACAAAGGTATAATCGATTAGTGAAGTACCCTTTTTTGATAAGTAGGAGAAGCGGGGATGCTTATCTAGGGGAAAACGCCCATTTAGAGCTCTGAGCCCCAGGTTTTCGAGGTTACCTTGTAGGGAACGTCCCTTTGGGACGTCCTTGTGCCATCCTGGCCAGTCCTGCGGAGGTATCTCACAGATACTATCATGTGATTTGGTGACCTCATTTTTTTGTAGGTCTGACATTAACCACATATTAAAGTCACCTGTTAGTAAAATATCTGGATCATGAGGTCCCGATTTCACTCTCACTACTGTTGCTATAACTTCTTCTACAAAGGATTGCTTTGCAGCTGTGTTTGGACGGACGTAGGTGTTCATTAAGATCAAGGTCCCGCTTTGGCCTTTATTAGAAGTGTAGGAGTTTCCCACACACTGGACACAATGTGATGAACCCAACATGTCCCAGGAGGAGACTGCGTTTTTCGTTGATATATAGATTGCTAAACTACCACTCCCTTTTCCTAAGCGATTCTGTCTATAAGCTGGAATGTGGTGAGTTTTGAAGCCTTCTATATGCTGCGGTTCAATAAGCCATGTTTCTTGTAGTAGAAGTATCCCGAACTCCTGGAAATAGGATATTGTGGTGTCGTCCTCAAGTTTTCTTGTTAGGCCGAAGATGTTCCATGAACAGATCTTTAGAGGAGGCTTTTCGTTTCGATGTTCCCTGTTCGACTGTCATCATAAGAGTCGGGTTGTATTCAGGGTGCCAGCCACCCATGACCATTTGCCAACCTCCCTAGTTGGTATATGCCCGTCTTCTCTTGGTTTCCTCTGTTTGTACTCAAGGCTGGGGGTTTTATTGCGTGCACCCCTAAGAACTGAGTACACAGCTCCCCTCTCTGCTCGTCTATGTTCGTCGGCTTGACTTGCCTGCAGGACATGGGGATAACCCGCTTCCCTGCCCGGTTGTATCTGTATCCCCCATTGCTTAAAGGTGTCGGTTTGCCCTAAGATTTTATTCATTGCTTCTACGGAGCTCCAGGTGACCTTGGTGGTTTCATTCGTTTGGCCTTGGCACGGTCCGATGAATTCAATCGATGTAATGTCTTGTGAGGTTATTACGTTTGACAGTCCTGTTGCTTGTATCAATTTAATGATGTTTCCCCGATTTAGGACGTCATGACAGCCTTTTGACTTATACTCCGGGTAGAAGAGGGTGAAGAGAGCATCCCCACTCAGTGATGTACTAGGCAGCCTTGGAGTTACCTCTAATTTTTCCGCACTAGACATATGAACTGCTTTTGTGATTGGGCCCGTGGAGTGGGCCTCGTTCAGCACCCTGTCGAGCCTTTCATTTTTTTCCTGTCCCTCGGCCCCCTTGACACTTGCTGGGATTGCACCCTATCGCTTATTATCACAGCTTGTGGCGTCAACCTGGTTTGTGGTCGTAGCGCCTCCGAGTTGGGTTGTCCTGTGGCGGGGGGATTGGCTCTGGGCCATTATCTTCTGCGTGATAAGTGCATTTGGAGGATCCATGTGGGTGATTAGGTTATGCTCTTTTGTCCCGCTGTGCACCCTTTTTTCAAGGGGGGGCCATTATCGATGGAGCAGGGGAAGTGCCACTCATCATTTTTTCGCTATCTTACGTGATTGTTTTTTCTTACCCTTATGGTTGTTGGTTTTTCTTCACTTAAGATTGTTGGTTCAGAGAAGTTTTTTAGATCGTCGTCTTACCCTTATGGTTGTTGGTTTTTCTTCACTTAAGATTGTTGGTTCAGAGAAGTTTTTTAGATCGTCGTCATCTGTGGCTACTGGACGTCTAAGAGTGTTAAACATAGGGTAGAGGCTTAGATCTTGTTTGCCCCTTCTCGTTTTGTTACGTCCTTTCCGCTTCCTCTGCCTTTTCACGTTTCCCACGGAATCTTCCAGGTCATGTTCGATTGCGGAGGGAGGGGTGATTTTTCCCATGCTGGTGACCGGAGAGGGATTCAGTACACTCGTACGGCAAGCTTGCCCGGATGGATCTTGGGGTTGGGAAAAATTGGTTCCTTCGGCCCCCATTGGCCTTGAGTTTAGAACTGTATTTGTATGCGGATCCTCACTAAGGTCTCCCAAGTTTGCGTCACTGCCATTCCCAATGGTGGGTTTAACTTTTGCTATTTCTTTTAGGTCTGCCACAAGCTTTTCCATTATCCCAGGGAGTGTGCTGAGTTTCTCCACTATTGGCGTACAGTCACAACCTTGTTGCGGGTGGTCAGCCGCTTCTTGGGCCCGTCTGATCAAGCTGTTTAAGTTTGAGATCCCGTCGTCAATTTTGACGACGTACACGGCAAGTGTGTTTAGAAGGCTGATTTGAATATCCATTTTGTCCGCTTGATAAGACATTGCTTTGGCTGTTTTTTGAAGAATGTCGAGGGCGATCGTCCATGCCTCCTCTTGTGAGTGGCCATCGCGTTTGTCCTGCCTTGGTGACGCTTGTGGCTTAGGGTGCTCAGAGATAATGTTCCCGTATGGGAGCGGCATTTTCTCCCACCTCTTTGACCCAAAGTGGGAGAATTCTTTCACGCCTCCATCTAGTTCCTCTGTAATTTCCTCTATATAATCAGCAGGCTCTAGTTCTCTCACTTTATGCTGTTCCTGTTTAGCTGTGTCGGTTTCACCGCCCCCGAGAGAGGTAACAAATCTTTCCGTCCTCGAGGCCCCCGCACTATCCATTCCCAGATTGTTCAGGAAAACCCCATTTTGACTGCACGGGATGCTGAAGCTAGCTTCGTGTAGCATTCGATTTGGATCTTCTGAGTTAATGATTTCCTCTCCAATTGATTCTATTTGGAGATCCAAAGAGTCATTTACTGCATTGGTTTTGACGTCAGGGGATGGAGCAGGGTTAACCTGACCAACTTGCTGGACTGAGATATCCTTAGTTACTTGACTACCTCTAGCCTCAGCCGTATGTGCCACTGGCCAAGGCTTGCTGGTGACGGGGGCTGACATGTGGCTGCTTTGTGGAGTCCAAGTCGGCCCTTTTACAGCAGAGCTGCCATTGATGATAGTCACCAGGGGACTGAGGGGGCTCGGAAGGCCCATTATATTCCTGTTGCTTGAGAAAACCGCAGATCCGGCATATTTAAGAAAACAAAATTTCGATGTTATCTTTGGTTGGTTACTGCAGGATTTATGGGCTATCCTATCAGGGCCCGTTTGAGTCATGCTTTCTATGTTATCAGAGACATTCAACAGGAGGTTTGATGTCTGCTCAGAGTCCATAGTTGATTTTGCAGTTTTCCCTTTCCCTTTACTTTTCTTTTTCTTTTGTGGGCTTGATATCCTCACTCTGCCAGATCTCATCTCAAGTGGACAGGGCTCAAGGTACGGGGAATGGGAATGGCAGAAAGGTGGAGCAGCACAGACCCCTTGCCTCGGTCCTCCGCCACCCCCACTACGACCGGTGCTTCGTACACTTGTCTCCGGCCACTTGTTGCAGAGCGCGGTGCACGAGTCCGAGCCGCACAGGACCACGGGGCTGACACGTTGCCACACAGGAGGCTACGCAACACCTCTCGTCACCTCGCCCCTACTCGCCTCTCCGCAACAGCCGGTGATGCACAAAATAGGCTGTTGGGGCTGCTGGGACTGTGTAGACGGTGTGGATGATGTGGCTGTGTCAGTAGGCGCGCAACTTAGTGAGCTATAGGTTGCGACAGCTTGCGACAGAACACAGCAGAGCGCCACTGCAGCCGCTAGCCAGACGCTGCAACGTACAGGAGCCCAGAGCTAGACTTCTGATGGACCAGACTTCCCCACGCCGGGGGAGCTTCAGGACCGCTCTCCTTCCCAGCTCTCAACCCGCTCCCGCCCTGCACCGCTCAGCAGCCTCTCATGGGGCTCTAGTTACTGGCAACAGCAGCAGGGCCAGCAAGGCAAGCAGGGGCGTGAGAGTGAGAGGTCGGGGGGGCTCAAAATTCTGGAAATCTGGTAGAGCAGGCGATGCGGCAGGTCGCGACAGCACGGGGAAGCACGGGGAACCTCAGAAATCCGACTGCCCGACGGACGTTGGCGCGCTCTCGGTGCAAGGCAACGCAGGAGTAGGAAAAGTATGCCTCCCAGACACACGGGCAGGTAAGGCAGCAAGATTCAGCAAAGGGAATGGCCATGCCTCCATCCCCCCAAAAATCAGGGAACAGTCTTTCTGCCCCCGCCCGGCAGGTGGAGTTGTGGTAATTACCCCCAATCTGCAACACCCCACGGGGCAAAAAGCCCGCTAGACAGGAGGGAATGGTTTTTTAAATATAGGGGTTGGACTGCCGCGCATGTGCCATGCCCTTCACCCCAACAAGAGGCTAGACAGTCTTTCTGCCCACCCCACTGGGAGGCAGAAAACTCAATTAGATACCAAAGTATACTATGAAAATAATTATAGGAGTTGAGGCTTTCCACTGTGGGCATGGCCATTGCTCACTTTACTATTGGATTCAAGCTAGCCTAGCTGATGAGGGGTGTTACCCCAAAACCGGTCTAAGGATGCTTTTTTCTGGTCCAGGGAAGACCTGGATTGGCAGTTTGGGCTGGACTGTTCCCATGAGGAACAGGGTCAAGACTGATTTGCATATGGCTGGGTCTGAACTGGGGTGGCGAAGTGAGCTAAAGAACGATGATGGATTCAACCCAGATCTGTGTCTGGGGGTGAGGGTCTGAAAAGTTTCAGCGCTCCAGCCATCATCTCCTTCTAGAAAGATACAAAGTCCATCTGACACCAGGGATTTTGCATTTGAGAGAAAGAAAGTGGTGCAGGTGTTGCACTGTGGTTTGGGGTGGGGGTAGGTGGGTGGCCAATGCCATAGATAGTGCTACATCTGCATCCCTTTGTTTTGCCCAAAACAAAAACCCCTGGTGTCAGGTGGACTGAGAAACTTCAATAACACACTATATAGCCCTTAGTCTCAGAGAAAGGCAACACATGAAAAAACCAAACCAAGACTTCTCTCAAAAAAATACAACAAATTTGTATGGATTCCCAGCACTCACCATTCCAGGTGACATGCTTCATCATCTGGGTCCCCTTTAACAGGGCTAACTCTCCACCCTAATGATGGAGGAGCCCAAGGATGTTTTCAAAGTTCGTTAATACAGATGTGCGCAGATATTTATGAAGTGTATGGGAACAAAAATGCAGTGCAAAAATCATATATGAAGTGAATAATAAAATTGAAGCGTTATCAGACACCTAATTTATTCTGGTCTGCAACGTACAAACATTAAAAATAGTGCAGGGGGATAGTTTTAATAAATAGCCATCCCTAGATGTATACTGGTCAACATGTTTCAGCACTAAGTGGTGAAAAGGACACCAGTGCTTTCATCAGGACCCAAGCAATAATTAAGCTGCTACTGCAAATAGTGAAAAATTAAATGAATACTGTAAAAGGATACTCCGTGGAATAGACTTTCCACAGTAACAATTCCTTCAACCTCTTGGACGATCTCAAGAGTATGGAGGAAAGGCCTCACCCCACCAGGCAACAAGCTCAGGACAAAGGAGGCACCGCTCTTTCCGTCTTGGTTTGGTTTTTTCATGTGTTGCCTTTCTCTGAGACTACGGGCTATATAGTGTGTTATTGCTTTCAGTTTGTGGGGCAGCATATCCCGTTTAGTCTTTAAACTTTAGGCCTCCGACCCTAATCAAATATCTAGTGTACTCGGACTAAGAAACGTCCCCAATTGGGACAAACCTCCTATCTGCACCCCTTTCCATCACCCCCCCTACACCTCCCCCCCAACGGTCCAGGATCGACGTTGACGGTGGAGAGGCAACAGCAGTCACTAGGGCTTCGGCAACAGCAGTCACTAGGGCTTCAGAACCAGTCTCTACCTCAACATGTAGATCGGAAAACATGGAGTTAAATGCCAAAAGGGAGAAGAGTCTCCAGTAACTGACTTCCCAGGGAACTTCTCCCTTGGTAGAAACCATTTGAAAAGATTCTGCATCAAATGCAGCATCAGATTTTCTTTTCCACACCTGGTGTGCGAGCACTCAATCCCCTATCTTAAAGATTTTCTTTGCATGTCTTCTTTTGGCAGCATAAGCTTTCATTTTTTTTTCTAAACCAAGTCCTTCTCACAAGTTACGTTTCTCCCTCTGATTGGTCCACTGAGGTGTCTTGGTTGTCATTGCTCTCCCGAACATCAATGTTGCAGGACTTTAACATGTGGTCGAGTGAGGTGTTGAACGGTAAAATCTTAGCTTCAAGAGTAGTACTCTTCTGCTTTCTTTAAAGCGCTGAACCAGTGCGATGGCCTGCGGCACAGGCATGCTCTTTGGACGCTTTATATTCAGATGCTCTAAGAAATCATTGAACTCTTCACTGTGAAAAGGCGAGGCATTGTCAGATTTCAATACGACTAGAACACCCCATGTCACAAAGATGCCATCCAGTCTCTCAATGACACAGTCTTGAGTGGTGGATGAGAGCTCCTCAAATAATGGACAGTGTGAATATTCGTACATAATCACCATCATGTGATGGTCAATGTCAAGTGGACCCAAAAAGTCAATGGCTATTCTCCCCAGGCATGCTTTGGGAACTCTGACATGTTTAAGGTGTATTGAATCACCTTTTTATAGAACGGCGGTTGCATTGATGACAGGCCTTTAATTCTCTTCCAGCCCGCTCATCAAGATACAGAAATCAGACTTGGACTAACAAAGCTCATTTTGTGGCAACGATTCCATGATGTCCTTCGTGGGCCACTTCAATCATTGTTTGCCGCAGACTCCACGAAATCAAGATTTTCGAACCTTGCAGTATAACTCTCTTTTAAGCTAGGGGCAGTTCATCTTTTTTTGTATTTTTTATACTCCCCATCACTGGTGAGAGATTGAGGATGCTGGTTCCATGACTGATGTGTACTTATTTCCTTCAACTTGAGCATATTGCTATCATGGCTCATGGCAATGATAATCTGGGTTAACGAAGTGGCAGTGTGTGTTTTATTTTTCCATCAAACTGATAGGCTTCAGCCATCTAAGCTGGATGATCAAGATCTTGTATAGGCACTCTGGAAAAGTAGGCAGTAGGGTTTTGATCCTTCCCTGGGCGATGCAACATGTTATAATTGTACTCTTGTTATCGTATTACCCATCATATAATACTATAGTTAGTAAAGCTTGATGATCAGTTACCAGCGTAAAATGCTTTCAATACAGGAATACATGGAAATGTTTATGAGCCCATATGCAGGCTAAACATTAATTTTCGGGTTGTGAATAAGCAAGTTCTGTTTCGGACAAACTCCTACTTGCATATGCCACAATATGCCTTGGAGCATATGGGTATCTGCTGTGCTCTGCGAGAATAGCACCTTGCATGAATAGGCTAGCATCTACAACAACCTCAGTATGAAGTTTCAGATCGCAGTAAGCTATTTCCGTCGCATTCTCAATGGCTTGTTTAATTATCTTAAAACTTTTCTCAGTCACATGATCAATAAAATGAAACCTTTTTCTTTGTCAAATCTCTCACTGTAGCATTACAGTGACAAAGTCTTGTATATATCCGGAACAGAAGCTGGCCATGCCAAGAAAAAACATGAAACATCTTGCGGGAGATCAGCATTTGACAGCGAATGTACTTTAGAAGAATCGGGTGTCATACCCCATTAGAAAAGATATGGCCAAAGAATTTAAGCTTTGTCTTATGGAACTCACATTTATCTGCAGTCAAAGTCAGCCCTGCACCAGCCAATAATCACCTTGTGTCCTTCAATCTTTTGCTTTGGCTACTTTTCACACTCATGACTGATTCATTCTGGGCACCTCCGGTCTCTATGTCGGCAAGCTCCTGTATCGGCTTTCTCTTCAGCTCTGGCTGTCATGAACATTCGCTCCAGACTAAGAGTTTCTATCAGCATTTGTCATCTGAACCAATGGGACAGGGATCTAGCAATAACTCTAAGACATTTAGCTTCTTCTTCAATAAATTAATTGTACTTACAGTGTTCGATGAGTGTGTTGAGTCTTTCCAAAAATTCATCAATAGTTTCACCAATAAATGTATCTTCCGTCATCTACAATGGGCATCGGACTGAACTTGAGATTCAGAGTTTTTTTTTTCTTTTTTTTTTTTTTCTTTTTTTTTTAAATCGGACGGGATTTCTTCTTCAGTACACGGCATCTTCCTTGTGACTTCCTTTACACCATACAAGCAACATTTTTGAGGTATTTGATCATCTTTTTGTTAGGAGTTCCTTCAAGTGCATCAATGAAATTCTCAAATGTCTCTGTCCAACTATTCTATCTATCGCCAATATTTTGCTTTTTGGCGGTATCAAAAAATGGTGGCTGTGGTTTCAGGAAGGCGGAAGCATTGTAACCATTTATGAGAGTGACTGACATTGAAGGTGGAGCTCTTTCAGAGATTATCAGCTGTCCACTAGTCCTTTCGTGATGTGCACCATCTCCTAGGCCCTGCGATGTGCTGGCTTCTGGGTTCTTTGTTAAGGACAGGAAATGTAGCCTCTTTCTTGGTCCCTATTGGAAAAGCAAACTTTCAGGATTCCAATTGCCGCTAACGGCTTTCGGAACTTGGGACGACTTTTGGAGTTGTTCTGAGCTCCACTGTGCAAATTTGATGGTGTGCCACTTTGGATATGGACGGCCCTGCAAACACGACCCCACGTGCTTTCTCTGGGTCACTCCCTCCGGCGCTGTGGCATGATAACTCTTTACTCAGCACTAGTAAGCAAATGACTGCTTCCAAATCCCTTTGGCTGTAAGCATCTCTTTGTGCTGTCTGACACCTGGGTCTCTACCTTACAGCGATCCGGTTCACAGTGTTATCTTGCACTTTGTGGCTTCTTTTAAAACCTGGTTGCATCCACCTATAGCTTTATCACTCCGTATGAATGTATGGCTTTAAATTGTGCAGTAGCACAGTGCCTCTTTGTACAGCCTTCCCAGCAGATTATCAGCCAAAAATGTGTAGACTTCTCAGTGATACTCTCCTTAACTTCAGATGCTTTACACGGAACTGAGTCTGCGGTTTGACTCCACATACGCCAAATGTTGGTTCCACACTTTGCCCGAGGCACGTAGAAAAAGTTTGCTGGATGACAGCAGACTCTCTGGGAGAGTACTGTTGATCTTTGGGTTACTCATCCCCTACCTCGTCGCCATTTGTAGCGTCCTCTCCTGCCCGGATACTCTACAATGACTACGCCACACACCGAGTTAGTATAACATGTCTTTATTCTTCTGTGTATAACTGCAAACTCAAAATTCTAAATCAGCCTTTATTGCATTCTGCTCTAACACTTACATCACAGCTCCACGGAGTAGATCAGGAGCCAAAAGGGTTACGTCATTGCTAAATCAGAACACACTACACTAGGAACAGCACAAGGAAAGGCAGTATATTGTGGATGGTTTGGGTGGAACAAAATCCTTACATTCTGTTGAATGAGAGCCATTAGCCGAAGGGCCTATTCCGACTGGTTGCAATTTGTGACATAGGTCCAGTCCAATTGATTCTGCTTCTTCCATGTTGGACTTGGCCCTTTTCCCTGAAATGTTTTGCTTTTCGCTTCCCATAATTCCCCCTGTGTAATAAAATTGTATAGGCCCTGTGTAGTTGAGATGCCCTGTGTATTATTAAAATCTATACTAGGTGCAGGTGCCCTCTACCTTCAACATGGCTGCCATAGGCCCCTGCTACTGCAGCGTGGTCTTGTTACGGCGCATTCTAGCTGCCAGGAGCTGGCTGAGACCCCATACATTGTTGCCATTCTAGCCTGCCTTGCCTGCCCACAGTTAGAGCAGGGAAGCTCCTGGCACCTTCTAGAATAGGGGCGGAGACTAGTTTTGCCGCCTTAGAGGGAGGTCACCTGACCTGGGCCTAGAAAAGAAAGGGAGGGAAACTTTCCAGTTAGTTGGGGCATCACTGACCTGGGGGACCCACGCAGGATATTTTGGCGGTAGGGCCTAGTCAGGGACGTATGCCACTGGGAGTGACAGGGCTTAGGTGCTGCCTTCCAAGTTGAGTGAGGTACCCTGAGCTAGCCCACTGATCTGGCCCGGTGGGAGGGGAACACAGGGACCATCTACAGTGACCTGCAGAGGAATCCTGCCTGCAGCCCTCAACACAACCACCTTCAAGAAACAAGAAACTGCTATGTACAAGGGCGCAAGAACCATCAAGCGTCAAGAAGGAACTTAATTACCACAGGACTACTGGGGATCAACCAGGTACTGGGCTGTATTACGTCTGCGCCCCTTAATCCTGTCCTGGATCCCCTTTTCTGAACTGCCACTGTCATGTGGCCTGTCCTGTTCGAACTGCCTTAGTGGCCCCAAAGCGTTGTCCCCCCACCCCTGTGAAGCGCTGCCTGTGAGGAGTGCTGTGATCCCTAAGAAGGGCTGGGGACTGCTGACCTGCTGGGGCTCTGGACACTGATGTGCCCCTGAGAAGCGCTGTCCTTTTTCCACAGAGCGCTACAAATAGAGGCTGTGGCTGTGAAACCTGTGTCCCTGCGCTGCCTGCCTGGACTGCTTCTGTGCCCCCTGTGGTGCTAGCTAAAGCGCTGACATCTCCCAAAGCGCTCTCGCTTAAAATCCCCCACAGCGCTGGCCAAGCGGAGACTGTGTGCCCCAGAGCGCTGCCTCCCCGGAGCCCTGAGTGGGGTACTCGCCGCAACTGTGAGGGAGACCGCAGAGCCTTCTTGCCCAGTCATCACCTGCCCGGCGAATCCCGGCAGGAAGAGAGGGCCGCCGCTGATATCCCCGCCGTCAGCCCGGATCCCAGGAGGGCCTCCCCGCCACTGTCAGCATTGTCGCGGCAGCCCCACGATGTCAGGAGGGGGCCGCCGCAGTGTCATCGGCCGCGCCACCGTCCATCGCCGCTCAGCCATTGGCTGCCGTTGCCGCGCCCTCAGTAGCGGCTCTGCTATTTGCCGCTAAGGCCAAGTCCCTCCTGTGTCGCCTCCTGACTGGTTCCCGGGCCGTGGAGGCTGTGGAAGGCCCAGGAACAGCTTGTCATCATCAGAGGGCCCTGAGAGAGTGCAAGAACCCCCCCACCAACCGGCGCAAGCCCCGAAGGGGACAAAGGAGATTCCTCAGGCCGTGTGAGGCCCACGGAAGGGACGGAGCCCGTCCCTTCCGCCAGAGAGCATCGCAAGGGCCCGTAGGGGCCGAAGATTAAGGTAACTCCCCGGGGAGGTGGGCGGGAGGCCAAGAGGAAGAGCGGGCCCCCCCCCCCCCCCCCGAAGAGCCAGGTGGGAGCCCTGAGGCCGCCCCTCCCCGGGAGAAACAATAGTTGGGCCTTGTTGGCCCCCTAACCCCCCTGGTAGTACCTAAATTGCTGGACTGGGCCATGGCTCAATAAGACACCTCGGGCCCGAAGTTGTGAAAGTTAACACCGGATAATGTACTCCTGCCTCATGGGTCCGTAGGCACAAGGTTCATATCGGTTGAGGGAAGGTTTATTCCTGATGAGGTGATACTGAAATGTTGTATTCTTACGTCAAGAGCTGCTGGGCAAGTGAATGGTTATTTGTGCCTAAGGAAATGCTGCCTGATTTTTCCTAAAGCGTTTAGGGCCCCGGACCTGGGGCGAGATAAGCTAACCCCTGCCTGGGGTAAGGTTCCAGGCTTATTTAGGCCTACACGTATTTAACCTGCTGGATGAAATGGTTACCCTGCTGAAAGAAAGGTTGACTAAATGCCTATGGGGCTATAATGAAAGGGTTACTTACTGAATGGAATGTCTGCCTCTGCTGAATAAGTCAGCTTAATGCCCTGTTAGCTCCTGGTTAAGGGAATGTTAATCTTCCTGCCTGATACCCAGTGAAATGTTTTATTCTGGCCTAATGAAATACTGATGCCGGCCTGATTTGCATTGGCCTGCCTATCTTACTTAAAGAAAAGTTTTGCTTCTGCCAAGGAAAAGTTTCATATGCATGAACCAAGTTTATATGTTTAATGAAATGCTCTACCTACGGTCAATGTAATGTTTTATCCTTGTGTAAAGAAATGTTTCACTCTTAGCCTTATGCATGGCTTAATCTGGCTACTGAAGCCGTTCACTCCAGCTAATTGGATGTTTTACCCTGAATGAAATGTTTAGGCTCCTGATAAGGTGCCACCTCTTCATTGGTCCCTAGGCACCAGGTTTCTATAGGTTCAATGTGGTTATTCCTACCTAGGGAAATGTTTACTCTTGCGGAAGGAAGGGTTTACTGCTAATTAATTAAATGTTTTACTCCTGTCTAGGGTAGGGGTTCCCTAACGCCTACAGTGATATAGGAAATGTTATATTCCTGCTAACTGGACGGATAATTGAATGTCTTTGTAATGAATTCCTTGCAGGGGCGGGCTTCATGAAATGTTTAGTCTATCTAAGGAACTGTTGCCCCAAATGCCTACAGTGCTATACAGCAGGGGTTGTTTTCTAATGAAATATTTTACCCATGCTGGAGGCAATGTGTAAACTTACCTGATGATATGCTGGTTTATACCTAATGAGATGGTTATTCTTCCATAGGAAAATGTGACGTAATGAGATGCTAACTCTTTCATGAAATGGTTATTGCGACGTATTATTGAGATCTGTTAATCTGACTATCGAACCGCTCCCTTTACTCACCTCTGATGAAATGCTTTGATAACTAGTTGATACTGTGATTTTCCACTCCTGAACCTTGATCTTAGATAAAAGTTAATCGTTTTCATCAAAACTCACTGGAGTGGCGTCAGTGCATTTATTGTCTCAGTGGTTGTGTGTGCTGTGTAGTCACTTAACATCTAAGCTTTCGGGTGCCTAGCTGCTCGTGCCAGGCTACCCCCGGGGAACTGGTGACCCAAGTTCCTACATTCCCTTTTTGTGAGAGGACGCCGCTTCGCGGTCCACGCCAAGCCTGATTATCCTGGGCCATCCCCTGTTCCCCTCTGATTCCGTTTGTATCACGCACCCAACGGGAAACAACTCCGACGCTGGATCCTTGAAGATGTGATCCCCATGAGGCGCCACCACTATTGAATACCTGGGAGTACCGTTCTTACTCCTGAAAGACTCCATCCGATAGGACGAGCCTCTAATGCCGAAGAAGGACCCTCTTGTAATTTAACCCTTCTTGATATTGTTCTTCGTTCCCTACCAGGACCCCTGATCTGATTCTTGATTCTCGAATCCTGAGCCTCCCAGAATCCTAGCAGCCGGACCAGCGAAAACAGACCCTCTTCCCCAGATAATTTTCCTATTATCGACGCAGAAAGTACCTACTAACGCTGGTGAAACTTCTACCGCGCACCCTCTACACAGTGTGGAAAGTGTGTGTGTGTCCCTGCCCCCTGGTCATCCTCGCCCGATGAAGGTGCAGCCTAAATAGGCTCTGCATCGAAACGCGCGTTGGCGTGACTCATATGGATGGCCCAAAGTGTAGTCTTTGTTAAACCACTTTGTTTACATCGTCCTGCCTCCATATTGCAACTACAGTCCTAGCAGCCATAAGATATCTTCTCTACAGGCCTTGATGTACCTTTATGAATTTTATGTGTGTGATTGTATAATTATTGCAGTGAGTGAGTTTGAAAGTGAGTGTGATTTTAGTGGAGGATTGTGGGACCTGAATGTATGCTTGACTCTAATTATGGTTCAATTCAAAACCATAAACACCACGGTTCCTCTCTTCACCTTGTTTGTGATGTAGAGCTTAAATTAATGGATATATCTTTCTAACCACCTATATGAATTCTCTATATGACTCAACAAATAACAAATACATTATATATATTTTCACAAAAAAGGTCAATTGATTTTGTGTGATGTGTTGTCGGCTCTGATATGTATTTTTGTCACCACTCATCTGATTGTAAGGATCCCCATGGGACCTTGAAAATATACTCTGGCAGGGTAGTTCTTGTTTCTATTCAACTAGTCAAATTGATGGCCTCGGACAAGTTTATTTTCAATTATCTACCTGTTCCAGAGTTGGCCTCATGTCCTGTGTGTTTAAGGCATGCGAAACATGGCATGGTCTCCACTCACAACTATCAGGCCTATCTTTAAAGCCTTATTTTTTTTAAATACTGTGTCATTGGTTATTAAGTCAAATTTAAACAGTTAAAACTTGAATTAGGGGGCACTGTGATAACACAAATTGAACTGCATTTCTCTGCAGGGGAATTAATTCTTTTAGCCCGCATTTTTAAACCATCAGTAGAAAGCGGTTAGCACTCTGGTAGTTAGCAGCCTGTCAGCTGCTCCAGCTCCACAGTATTAAACGTAACCTTGGTGCATGGGGTGTGCAAAAAGTATACCAAAGTCAAGCCCATCTGTCCCCATCTGCGTCCAAACAGGCCAGGGGCCAGAAACGCTGCCTCTATGTACTTGGGTAAGCTTACCTTTTCTGCTTCTCAACTGTTTGCTCTTCGCCACATTGTTAGAGAAGTTTGTCCCTCATTCTCATATTTAGATCGTACTGTAGCAGTTAGAAAATACACACACTGTATGTTTATGACCACTCCCCTGCACCCAAAGGCTGTACCTGCTATAGTGAACCAATTTGAACACTGTAAGTCTAGCTCTGCCCAGAATGACAGTGGTTTTAAGTTTTTTATTCTAAATTGTTGCTCGCTAGAAAAACATCACTGGGACATGTTTAACTTCCTTATGAACTATGACCCTAATGCAGTTCTTTTAAATGAAACCTGGTTCAATGAGGCTGCGCGCCAGAGGCTTTGCCCCCTTCCATATAGGATTCTGAGAGTGGACTGTAAATATAACAAACAAGCACTGGCGTTGCCAATAGGTCTCGCAGTAGGAAAGTTGGAGCTATTGGTTTTGTAAATGACACATTTTATATTTATGTGTTGGTTTTGAAAATCGCGAAATTAATAGTTTTGTTATTTACAATGCCAATACTTTTAACTTTTGCAAATGTGACACTCATAGTATTTCTAATGCAAAAGTTTTGTATTTACGTGACTTAGATGTATTGATATTACAAATAACAATGGTTATGAAATGTTTTAAATAATTAATACTTAAATTAAAGTTATTGTAATTTATAATGGCAATAGCTTAAACTGTTGTAAATACCTTTTGTGAAGATTATGTTCAGTGTATTTTATTGTGAGGAAAATAAAAGAACAGAAGTGAAATATTAACGTCTTTTTGTGACATTTGTGTAATGTGAGAGAGTGTGAGTGACTTTGAAAAGGGTGATTGATTGTGATATGATATGATGTGTGATGCTGATAGGGTGTGTGAGTGTGTTAGTGTGTGTGATTTTTGAGACTGTTATTGAGGGTGTGTAAGGGTCTTTGAGTGTAATTGTGGGTGAGTGTGTGTGAGGTGGTGTGAGGGGGAGGGTGTGTGTATTCCGATGGTGTGTGGTGTTGTGAGGATGAAGGTGTGTGCGTGTGCCTTTGTATAATGTAGAGGGTGTTATGGTGACGGTGTGTGTGTGTGAGGTGTTATGAGGTTGAGGGTGTGTGAGGGTGAGTGTGTGCGAGTGTGAGTGTAGGTGCGGCTGTGTGATCTGTGTGATTTTCTAGAGAATATGACCTGACCAGCCAAAGTTCTGCTATTAATCAGTTGATTGAAGCTGGACCCTTTTGGAACAACTGGATAGGTCATTTGGTGCTCTGATGTAGGTTATTTTGTAGTATCCAAATTTGGACAACGTTTGCACCAACTGGGGTCCATTCTTGCTTCGCCTGTAAAAGCCATGGGACGGCTCTCCTGTTAAAAACCAGCTGATGTTCTGACTTCACACAACCTCAAACATTGGGTGAATAGCACTCTTTTCAATGCATGCGTTTACAGCGCAAATCTTTATAACGATGCGTTGTTACATCGCATGGTATTACAAAACAAGTTGTTACAGTGACTTGCGGTGTGGGGCGCTTGAGTTTGGAATAGTATAATTTACTGCTCCAACTCTAGTGTGTGCAACAGTAGGGGAGGTGTTGGATTGAAAGTCCAACACCTTCCGCAAGTCGTTGTAACGACTTGCGTTGTAATGGCTTGCGATGTAACAACGCATCGTTGTATCAATTTGCGTTGTAAACACATGTGTTGTAAATGATGCGTTGTAAAGGTTGTTTTCCGCTGTGCCCAGCTACTGTGTCTCAGTCTCAGGCACACTGTGGCAACAACAAAAAAGTCTTCCTCATCCTGATCCAATAATATGTCATGGTAGCTGCATTTGTATAGTGCTTTAATGCAATTTGTATGGTCCTGTTACACTTTGTGAATCTGGGCATTAGTTTAAGGAAAGAAGACACTTATCTCATAAATAAACAATATATATCCGATTAGCTAATAAGACGGTTTGCATCGAACAATAATTGAAAAACGAGTTAGCTTTAAATCACATGCATTTAGATGTAATTTTGATAAGGAGAATGGCGGAAGAGGACACTAGTAAGTGGCAGGCTGGGTTAAGTGTTTTGTCACAGGGTAGGTGGCATTATATTGGTCTATGAGCAGACTTTGGCATCCGCAGGCAAAGGCTTTTGTTTTGTCTTTAAGGGCATTTGAGTGAGCGAAGAAAGATGTCTCCCCGTGTGGTAATATTAGGGAGCGCGAAACAGCACTTTTGATTGCTGCCTAAAGGGGGCAGCAGTGTACACCTTCTAGCACAGTTCCGAGTGTATCCAGTTGTTATTAAGAGCAGAACTCTGAGAAAATCTTGGCTTTACCAAGAACGAGCATCTGATTGACTGATGCGGAGGCAACGACGAGAAAGGAGGCAGGGTTTAGACACATTTTGACGGGCATGTCATAGCTTAATGAAATTGTTGTATGCTGTCACCGTCCTCAAACACAGTGGGAAAACCGACCCTTTGTCATCACCACAAAACTAAAACTTGAACTTATCAAATATTTACTGAGGCTTTACCAGGCATGTTTGATGTCCTGCATCACTTTTCAGGATTTAATGCGTTAATGTGTTGGTTTTATTCCTCCAGTTGCACTAGATGACTGTGGTCTCGAGCAGTTGTCGTTTGACACCCAAACTTTGGATGGTACAAAACGACAATAAAAACAAGAAACAGCACCCTGCAATACAAATTCCAATTATTTGCAAATGTGTTTTTAGACATAATTTAAGCATAGCGTTTTTTTGAAAATATGCGATGCTGTGGAATATTCTAACAAGGCAGAGCCAGGGAAGTAGAGAGCCAGAGCGAGCCGGGGCCGTGAACAGTGATGTAATTAGGGGGAGGAGGGACGGAACTGAAGCGCTGGCGGGCAGAAAGGACGGCCGTGGGAGGTGGGAGGAGATTGGGGAGCAAATGGGTCTGATGCAATCTCATAAATAAACAATATATATCTGATTAGCTAATAAGACGGTTTGCATCAAACAATAATTGAAAAACGAGTTAGCTTTAAATCACATGTATTTAGATGTAATTTTGATAAGGAGAATGGCGGAAGAGGACACTAGTAAGTGGCAGGCTGGGTTAAGTGTTTTGTCACAGAGTAGGTGGCATTATATTGGTCTATGAGCAGACTTTGGCATCCGCAGGCAAAGGCTTTTGTTTTGTCTTTAAGGGCCCTTGACTGAGCGAAGAAAGATGTCTCCCCGTGTGGTAATATTAGGGAGCGCGAAACAGCACTTTTGATTGCTGCCTAAAGGGGGCAGCAGTGTACACCTTCTAGCACAGTTCTGAGTGTCTCCAGTTGTTATTAAGAGCAGAACTCTGAGAAAATCTTGGCTTTACCAAGAACGAGCATCTGATTGACTGATGCGGAGGCAACGACGAGAAAGGAGGCATGGTTTAGACACATTTTGACGGGCATGTCCTTGCTTAATGAAATTGTTGTATGCTGTCACCGTCCTCAAACACAGTGGGAAAAGGCAGAGCCAGGGAAGTAGAGAGCCAGGGCTAGCCGGGGCCGTGAACAGTGATGTAATTAGGGGGGAGGAGGGACGGAACTGAAGTGCTGGCGGGCAGAAAGGATGATGCGGAGGCAAAGACGAGGGCCGTGAACAGTGATGTAATTAGGGGGGAGGAGGGACGGAACTGAAGTGCTGGTGGGCAGAAAGGACGGCGGTGGGAGGTGGGAGGAGATTGAGGAGCAAATGGGTCTGATGTAATTAAGCTGGTCTGCCGTGTGAGGAGGGACGGAACTGAAGTGCTGGCGGGCAGAAAGGACGGCCGTGGGAGGAGATTGGAAAGCAAATGGGTCTGATGCGCGTGCATGTTTGCTCACGTGATACACGTGAACTGCAAGAAAACCGCGGGGCTGAAAGCCCTTTGGTTTGACTTGTGTTTTGCCGACATGAATTCTCGATGCGCTTGCGCGCATCGATAGGTCGCGAGACCTAAAAAGGGAGGAGGTATTGCTATTACTTTTAAATAATGTAGTGTGTGCAAAATAGATCATCTGGAAATCAAAGTGTGAAGCTCTTCTTTTATTGCTTCTAACTAAGTATTTTACTTAGTCGTCGGGAGCTTTAATTTATCGCCCATCTGACAAAGAGGCCAATTGGAGCTCTAGTATCTCCGAAGTTCTCGCATCGCCCATTCATATATTTTCTAACTTTACTATGTTGGGTGATATCAACATCCATTTTGATAAAGTAGATTGTAGCATGGCTTTGTCTGTTATAGAAGACCTTGAGATTCTTAAAGTTGAAAATTGTGCAATGGTTTGGAAAGAGGATGGCGAAAAACCTACAGCCATGAGGACAAAGTGGCTTAAAAATAACCAGAAAAATTTTGCATTGCTAAATCCAAATTTACTCAGAAAAAATCACGGCAGCCACAAACTGCCCTAAAACTGTATTTAAGGTAGTCAAGAATCTCTCAGACCTGCCCAATACTTCCCCCACTACCCCTCTCACACAAGTTAAATGTGATGAAATTACAGACTTTTTTCTACAGAGAATAGCAGATATTCAGTCCTATTTTGCAGGCACTTCTTTGGTTAGCTCTTCTGAAGTTCCTTCCGACACAAACTGTGCCTGGAATACCTTCCATCCTTTAGATGCAACATCATTTCCCTCATTGCTTGCAGCTACTAGATCAGGCTCTACACTTGACCCCTGTCCGCCCTTGATATTGGGCAAGCTTTCGTTCCCAGTTATAGAGCAGTTTACACAACTAATTATTTCCTCCTTGACAGAAAGCATTGTCCACACCACTTAGTTTAAGGGTTGCAGCAGGGTTCTACCCTAAGCCCTCTTCTTCAACCGCTACGTGAGACCATTAACTGAGGTTGTAGAATCCCATGGGCTTACACTGTTTTCGTAAGCAGATGATACCCAAATTGTGGAATCCTTATCTCAGGATAACCGCAGGGCAGAATATCTCAACACCTGTATTTCCCAAGTTTCTTCTAGAATGAATATGAACTCAATAAAATAGAATGGGAACAAGACAAGGATCTGCTGGTGGGCAACCACCCCCACCTCTTGGCCCATCTGTGGCCATCTACTCACCGGTACATGTGGACTTGCAACATAACAGTTCAGAAGATCAGGGAGCAGCCAAGCAGGAAAAGAATAACCCCTAATTGGCTTAGCGCCACCCACCATCACTACAGCACCTGAGAAAAGGCTCCTGCACTGTGGATGTATGGGAACTCATACACAGCACGTACAAGGAGGCCCCAGTCTGTACCTAGTCATCGAGCACACAACTAACTTCAGTAAATGCAAGGCAGCGGCGTCATTTGATGGCCTTGCATATAAAAGGGCAAAATCTACAGTGGCAACTATTGAAGCCTTTTTGGAGACCGCAAAGAAATGGGTAAAGAACATTCCCTTGGAGACATTACAGATAATAATTCCAATGGTTTTAGCAGGCCAAGCCCAGGCAAAAGGGCTGCTTAAATGCATAGTTTCTTATTCCCAATGTAGAGAAGCATAAAACATTTTTAAACTTTTGTGTACAGGATCTTCATATACAGTTCAGAGCACAGCTATTTAGTCTCCATTCAGCTTCAAGCGTATTCACCAAGATGGGGGCCACTGTTGTAACTCATGATCCATCTGTAACCAAGACACTTAAGGGGACAGATATAATAAAGTGTTGCCTAGGCCATTATAGTTACATCCTCTATCATCTAAAGTGTCAGCTAATCTCGACTCAACATCTAATCAGCATAGGGACCTAATTCAAGATGAATTTGGACACAGGATTTGTACCAGAGCCATGAGTGCCACCTGATCAGGTTCTGTTGTCCTCTTTTTTTATCTCCCAGATGCCACAGCAAGGAAATGGTTAGAGATTCAAGGCCACAGAGTGACATTACTTTACAGTTCCATGAGATCAGTTCCATCTTCTTCCACTTTTACCACATCTTCACAGCCACTGGCTGCCAGCCTTTTAGTCACTGGCTATTGTAGTTTGTTACATCAGAGTCATATCATCATTCCCGATGTGGTGGCTGAATCTGCATCTTTCTTTAAAGGCTTTCCAATGCATCGGCTTCTCTATTGATTTTGAATGCAGATGTGATCACTACCACTATGGCACTCAGAAGAGATTCTGGTCCTCTCTTCTGTGATGCTATTTTATTATATATCATAGTCCCCACCTTCAACATACCTCCCAGACCATGTTGTCCTTTGGTCCAAGTATATTGGCCTACTAACACCAAGTTTACACCCCTACGATGGCCGCCATTGAAGATTACTCTGCGATCCTAGATGCTGCTAAATTGAAAAACATGTTCATGGGATGTGAACTAGCCTTCTCTGGTAAAGCGTGCCCGCAAAAGCTCTTCGGCACACTTGTCCTCAGATCCATTCTGGGCACTAGTCTTTCCCTCTACGCCTTACACACTCATGATTCACAAGTGTTACCAGCATGTGTCTGCAACACAAGTGCTTGACTCGGAACCGCTCCCCTTTCCAAGATTTCCGCCACAGACGAACGCTCCTTTTGTAGCGTGTTTGTCAATCTAAAATAAATGCCATCTGTATAGATATGCCCCGCTCGGCCATGCTTATTCGCCCAGCTGCTTGCAATCACATCCCAAGCACCTGCACAGGGTTAACAACACCGGGACCTAATAAAAGAAACCAGCAACCGCTTTATAAACATGGTCGAGACTTCATTCTTGACATACAGTTCGGCAGAGGAGGGTAGGTCCCAGCTAATACCCGCATGGTTGATGTGAGTACCTTAAGACTCCTTTCCCTGGCTATACTTTGTACCCTCATATAACCTGGTCTGTTTACTTACCATTTTATGCAGTTTTGTGTATCAGTTGCCACCCCACAACTACAGGTGGCCCCCTGCTTTACCCGAGGAGCTCTTTAACTCTTCAATAGGGTGAGTTTACCTGTTGCCTTTACATTGCAATACTCTTTTCTAAACCCTAATGAAATGCAGGGTGTCTCACAATTTAGTTATCAGTGGCATGCTCACCGCACAGAACTGCTGATTAAGTGTTTGTTTTAAATGAATTATCATGTGTATCGTATACAATAGATGAGCAATTTTAAACGCTGTATATATGTGTGTGGAGACGGGCGAGCACTGCAGCGCTGGCTTGACGAGGAGCACCCTGTGATGGAGCATGACACCCTCCTTAATGTGTTAGGGGATTCAGAACTGACCACCTGGATCCCCCTACCCAGAGTCCTTCTGGTAGTTTTCCTCAGATCCGCCCACATGCGCTCATTCTACCCCATGTTCGCCCCTTAAGGAACTGCACCCCTCTTTTTTGCTAGGATAAACTCCTAGACATAATTGGCTCTCTCACAAAGGTCTTAGATATGGCCAAAGGAATCAGGTTCCCTCATTACGTCAGCCCCCATCTTGGCAACGCAAACTGCTCTCTCTCTATAGAGAGGCACAGGTCCCTTTATATCTAGCCACCTCTGAAGCAAGTCCCAATCAATAAAAGGGGGTCTCTTTAGAGATTCTTTTATAAAGGGTTCTGCAAGTTTAAGTCAACCACCTTGGATAAGGAACAAGCTTCTAAAGAAGATGCATCACTAAGGTTTTCCTTTGGGCTGGTCAAATCTGGGGGCACTCAGCTGTCCCGTTCAGGAACTAGGCCCACTCCAGAAGTCAAGGATCCAGATGTTGCCAATGGCAGGACCAAGCAAGATTTGAGGGTTTCTTCCCCTTCAGAGCCAACATGTACCACTGGGGATGCAGAGGCTGCCCCTTCAGGGATAACCGAGGAACCCATAACAGTGAGTCTTCACCCTTATTCCAGTTAAAGCAGAGAGCAGGCTGGCAAGTTTTCTCTCCATTTGGAAAGCAAACACCTTAGATTCCTGGGTATTGCTGATGGTGCATGATTTTCACATCCAGTTCTACGGATCCCCAAATCAGCCCTTTTAACCCTGTCCTATTGTAATGTCAGACAAAAACACCTACCTAGAGGATACATAGATAGTGTATCTGTTGTCCAAAGGCGCTGTGGCTCCACGGGAGCACAACTCAGTAGTTTCATATGCAATGTTTTCTGGTGGAAGAGAGAATGGGGAACAGTCTCGGCCATAAATCTCCAGCACTTGTTCTGACACTTCAGAATGGAAGGGATTCACCTCCTAAGGGACATAATGAGGCCTAATGACTAGCTGGTCCGCTTAGATCTGAAGTATGCCTACCTTACGGTCGCCATCTACCCCACACATCACAGATTCCAGATTCCTACAAATCCAATAGGGTCTTCAAACATTTCAATTCCCAACCCTTCTGTTGGGGGTTTCATCAGCGCTTTGGTGTTTTTCCGAGGTTCTAAAGCTGGTGATGGAACACCCTAGGCCCAGGAGCATTTGCTTGATAGTGTAACTGGACGACATTCATCCAATGGAACAATGTCCCAGGAAATTGTCAATCAAATTCAGATAATGATAGACCTCCTTCAGAACCTGGGGTTCATTATCAACAAAAATAAATCAGTCCGGTCTCCGATCCGCAGTAAAACGTTTCTAAAGTTCATTATAGATTCCATAGAGGCGACTTTAAATCTGCTGTCCAGGAGAATGACCAAGATCAAGCATAACCTATACAAGACACTCAACAACCAAAGAACATTCTTATGCCAGATAGCATGAGTGGTCGCCCTCCTTTTGTCGTCCATTCAGGCCATCTTCCCGGGTCTGCTTCATTACAGGGCTCTGCAACACCTCAAGGAATTTCATCTTCAGAAGGGACTCACATATTCAATGATGGTCTCTCTTTCAGAAGACGTCCAAGCAAACAGACAGACTGGTGGGTTTTCCACATGTAATCCTGGAACGGGAGATCTAAATTCCACTCCTAACAAGATTGGGTCATGGAATCAGACGCCAGGAGAAGTGACTGGGGGCCAGATGTGAAGAGTTCTCCAAAGGATGAAACTGGGTCGTTCCAAAACAATACTTGCACATACATTGCAAGGAACTGCTTGCTGTACAGTTTTTGGCCCAGCATCTGGGATCATTTTTTACCTGGCCAGATATGTCTGGGATTACTCTCTAGAGAAACAGACATCTGTGTCTGCAGAGTATGTGCCAGAGACATCCAACCATGTAGTGGATTGGCACTCAAAACACTCCAGTCTAATGAAGCTGGATCAGAGAATCTTCAAATAAATTTCAGACTCAGTGGGGCTCGTTCACCACAGATAAGTTTGCCTCACATCTAGATCATCAATTGGACAGATATTTAAGCTGGAGACAGGACCGGCTGGGCGCGGATGACTTCCTCCAAGACTGGAGGATGGAAATAGGATATGTGTTACCTCCTTTCTCCATGTCTCTCCGCCCAGGTGAGGAGGCAACAGGCAGAGCTCGTGGAGGTGAGTCCGCTTTGTAAATGTCAAGCCTGGCATCCAGTTTTGATGGAACTTTGAGATTTTCCATTCAGGATCCATCCTGGAACTCTCACAGAATGATTCTTGAGGGCATGTTATATCATATGGCACGGCGGACAGTGGCAGCTGGTGACATTTGAAAGTGGTGAGGCGTAAAACAATTGTTGTACAGCACTGTAGCGAGCAAGCGTAGCTTGTGACCCTGAACCACCTACGGGAGGTTTGACGGCGTTCTCCCCCGAGAAAATTTTGAAAAAAGAGTGAGTAAATGGTGCATTTTTAAGCAAATTTGAGAAAGCAGGAAGGTTAATAAAGCAATTGTGAATGTGTTCTAGCGAAGACAGTGACTGGCAAAACTGTATCGCATGTTCGGCTGACATCCTAGGTGCACAAAAAGAAACCAATATACTATTGGGTGTAAGGTTAGGTTTGTGCCTGAAAACAAGAATATAATCATGCACACACTGACACATGCCTCAGTGATTTACAGCACAGAAAGGCCGGGTGCATGCACTGCCAAATCTTTCAACCATGAACAAAGTCCACACAATGCCTCCCCCCTGTATTTGCCCTGCGCCTCGTGACATCACAGTGATGTTACGACATAAGCGTTCCATTCACAGGATTCTGCGTATGAGCAGAAAAACACTCCACGCGTTTTTAGGGCCAGTCTTGAAAATAAGCGATAGCTGTCACACCAGACTATTATTTTTCAAAAAATTATGCAAAATAAACATGAGTAGAGGGGCTTTGGTCTGTAGACTTTGCCTATTAGTGTGTTAAATTGTGGTTTACCTTTTTCTCCCACCTACCACAAAATACTGCCTAGGTTAACCCACTTTACCCATTAGCTCCCCTCACTTTGACTGACTGCACAAAGGCTCTGCACCTTATTTGAATTCTCCTAAAAACAGTTCATTTATCTTATGTGACGAAACTGGCTTAAAGTATTTTATCTGGTTTATATTAACTTTAAATACAGGCTGTTTATTTTGCCTGTGCATTTGGTGCTCAATTAGATGCTATTTGCTTGCAATAAATAAAACGTAGAAAACTAACCACTGCAACTGCTTGCGAAGGCCAGACGTATTAGCTTTGCCAGTGTATGTCCTCAGTTGTGTCAAACACTTTATCATTTTTGCATTTCAAAAAGGGCAATAGAGAGGGATAAGAGTCATGTCTGGGATGCCGGATGGGCGCTCTTTTAGCTCAAAACTGAGCGACGGAACCAGGGCTGGCCCTGAGCCAGATATTCGGCTATAGCCTAGTGCAGCTCGCCCACAATATGTACTTGATTACCAGGATCCATCTCAAAGAGACAGCTCTGCCATCAAGCTTAGACACTTCCATGCTAGAACTTGATAAGCGTTGAGTGCATGACACTCATTTGCCAACCTGGCTTGGGTAGATGAGATTATGCAACTTTTGACCTCTGAAGATGTCACCGTGTTGACAGCTTACCCCACCCGAAACCGCTCAATAACCTCCTATTTGCTGCTGAGACAGTAGAGGGCAGGGCGAGACGTGATACTACAGAACGAGACTAGGGCTTGTACAGTCTGGTTTGCATTTGCTGCCTCGGCCATCATGACCCCTTAGGTCAGCAGTGGCAACCTCCTGAATGATGTTCATGGTTGTGTAAGCCTGATCTTTCTCTGGGAGTCTTGCCAATGTTACCCCATACTCTTTTATACTAGTTAGGAATCCATACCAAGGGAGAAAGCCTGACAATGGAGGAAGATGGCGGCGGGCTGACGTCGGCCGGGAGATGAGCTCCGTCCTGGCCTGGAAAGTGGTCGGCATTAATATGCACCTTTGAAGATATACAACACAAAGCACAAAGCGGTGAGCATATGCGGGCTTTTATGATTTTGCTCGGAAATCCCCGCTAACCTCTGCTTTGTGCCTTTTCTCCTTTGTTTCCTTGTCGCTCTGCTTCGGCTTCGGGAGTGGAGCGGGATAGCTGGTTATGCGGCACTAGGACCTGGGGGATTTTCGCCCGATGTTTGCAGACGCTGAGTTTCGTCGTGTCAGACTCCGCGACTCAGCTGCTCGAGGGGAGGCTGGTTTGGTGAATCAGTCCGGAGTCTGGAGAAGGATCGCATCGGCGGCAGCTAGAGTCTACCCCAGAGGACGCAGAGGACGCAGTTTTACGGCGGTGAGAGGGTGCTTTTCAGTCAGTTCGGGTTTAGGGACGGAATGTAGTCCCTTGAGTCCCGTGGGTAGCGCCGTGAATTATCGAGTAAAAGGATTAAAGGGCAATAGAGATACAAATTCAACTTGGTGTCCTCTTAGGGATAGAACATTGTTTGTTGCTGGCACCGTGAGGAGCGTGAGGAGCGTGAGGAACGTGCTTATTAGCCCAAAGGGGATGGACACAGTGGAGGTCGCCAAAGTTAAGAAATCTGCGGTTTTCACAGGGGCTTTAAAAGAAAGTGCGTTAAATAAAGAGGACAGTAACCCCGAGCCTATTGATTCGCTTAAAGTATCAGAAGAAGTAACGGTTGCTCCCCGTGTCCCTAAGAACAGATATCTCCTTCGCTCTCTGCACCAGAGAGATATACCTACTGAATTTGCATCCACATCTCTAAGTCCAGCTCCTGCATCAGAAAGAAATAAAATAGAAATTGTTCGAAAACAAAAGAAAGCGCAAGCTGTGCCAAAATCAACACCCTCAGTGAAGGCGTACTTTCGAACAATGGAGAAAACTGTCACCGATTTGGGCACAAAACAGGCGACATCACAGTCGGGCTTACAGGCAGATATCATTTCTGTCTCAATTTCCGATTCTACACCCATTTCTCAACCCAGCATCAGCATGGATGTAAGTACTAGCTCTAATACTAGAGATAGCTCCTCCATGGAGTCCCAGAATAGATATGGTCCATTGTTATTAGACCCTGAGACTGTTTTGGAGGAGTCTCCTGCTGATACTGTACTGGAAAAAACTACCCAAGTAGCTGGTGAAAGCAGGGATCAAATGAGCCAACAGCTCCATAGACAGGAAGAGAGAGGTGGAGGGGCAGACGGAAATCTGGAGAGTTTTTTCAGAGCTATATGCATGAAGATCTTTTGGCGAAATTGATGCCTAAGTTCGAAATATCTGAAGGAAATCAAAGAGAAATAGCTGAGAAATGTACTAATCTTGAAAATAAACTTGATGACATATGTACTAGAACAGAAGCACTTGAGGGTGAAGTGGCAGTCCTGAATAAAGTGTCAGAGTCACACTCGAAAATAATAGCTGACTTGAAAGCTCAGAATATGACTTTGCAGCAGGACATGGAGCGTCTTGAAATCCATGCAAGACGCAATAACCTGAAATTCCTTAAAATCCCAGAAGGAGCGGAGAATGGGGACGTAAAGACCTTAGTCTGTCGATTGTTGAGAGAAGGAGTTTTGAAGGATAGACCGGATATTAATTTAGAGAGCGAAATACAGCGTGCACACCGGGATCCTTTTAGACAGCATTCGGGTCGGAGCGCCCCCCGAAATATACTTGTCAACTTTCTCTCGTACTCAGTTAAAGAACTGATTCTAGGTAGGGCTCTCACTGACTCTTCTCTTCAAATTGACTCTACTAAGTACCTAATTCGCTCCGACGTGGGTAGAGTGACAGCACAGAGGCAGTGGGAGTTGGGGACCCGGATGCAGGAAATCAGAGAGTTGGGGGCACAGGTCATGATGAAGTTCCCTGCTGCTCTACGAGTTGTATGGAAGAACAAAACTTACAACTTTACCTCCCCTCTAGAAGTGGATAGTTTCATCATTTCTTTGAAAGAAGCTCAGCACATGGGATAAGTATTAGGACAAGGATAAGGATAAGGTCACAGAACTTGGGTTAGACGAAGGGCCAAACATACAATTCCCTTTTTGCTTACTATATTTCTAGACCTTTGATGATAAAAAAAATAAATAAAAAAAAAGTAAGAGTGAAAAGGGAAGGCAAGAAGAAGGGGAAAAAAAAAATGCTCATATATAACCTATAAACAACAAAAAAAATATATATACATACATATTCGCATCACGTATGATTAGTGCTAGTGTTGGTTTAGGTGCACTTTTGGGGAGGCCACAATCCAGGTTAGGGGTAGAGCTGTCGTATGGCGATACAATCGCCAAGGTTGAAATGGGGGGGTTCCTCAGGGGGGGTGGGGGGAGATGATGGGAGGTGGATGGATAAAAAGAAAAAATATTTTCCTCATATACTGGTATTAGATGAAACTGACTTGTTAAGCAGAGTGAAATGGAGGCAAAAGACTCTTTCCTTGGTCATAACAAAATCGGATGACAGAGAATAAGACAAAGATAATTAGCTGGAATGTCAATGGATTAAGGGAAAATAGGAAACTTAATAGGATTTGTGAATTTTTGAATAAGTCTGGAGCTAATATTATATTCCTAGAAGAAACCCACCTAGAGCAGCAGGAATGTAAGGCAGCTTTTAAAAATCAAAAGTGGATTCAGGATCTTCTCTGCTCTGAACAGACTGGTAGTACCAAAGGTGTGGCCCTGATTATCAGATCCAACAGTGGGATAAGTGTGGAAAAACATCAAACCGATTATACGGGTAGATGGTTAACAGCATCCTTATTTATAAAAAACACATGGGTGACATGTGCTATATACTATGGACCGAATCAGGACTCTCCAGAAGCACTGGTTAATCTAAAAAATAGTTTTCAAACCTTAAATGCTCCTATTATATTAGGGGGCGATTTTAATTTAGTATTTGATCCTAAATTGGATCGTACGTCCCGAGCTATTTCTGCCACATCATATAAATCTAAAAGAGAGCTCAGAAACATGATGAGGGATTTTAACTTACTAGACATCTGGAGAGTGAAGAATCCAAATAATAGAGACTATTCGTTCTATAGCCATAGACACAGACACCACTCACGTATAGATTTTTTCCTTATTGATCAAGGATTACTTCCAAAGACTGTGTCTACCACCTACATTCCTGCCATCTTATCTGACCATTCTATGGTAGAATTAACAGTGGTATTCTCTCAATGTGTTCAGGTAAGACGTTGGACCCTAGATAGGTCCCTCCTATTACAGGAAGATTTAGAAAATGACCTACTAAAGCGTATAGAGGAGTATTTTGAAATTAATAACACCACTGCGTCAGAACAAACAGTATGGGAGGCATTTAAGTGTTACTTAAGGGGAGTACTTTCTACCATAATGATACAGAGAAATATAAAGAGGAAGAAGACAGAGGAAGACTCGCTGTATAAAATCAAACAAAAGGAGCAAGAGCTTCAAAGAGCTGCACTAGAGCAACAAATCAACTTGTCTTCCATTCAGAAGGAGCTAGAGGACTTAAAAGTCAAATACCAGGCAAATCTTGATAAGACTATCAAAGAGAGGTGGGATGCTAGTAGATTGCAGAACTTTTCCTATGGCGAAAAATGTGGTCGTATTCTGGCTTGGAAGGCCAGGTCCGATCGAACTAGAAACCAGATAACCAGGCTAAAGATACAGAGCTCTTGCGAAATAACATTTAATAATGATGAGCTATTGGAAGAAGTTAAGCTATATATGCAGAACCTATACTCTGGTACAGACAATAAAACTTCCACTGAAGAAGCAGCTCTCTGGCTGGAAGATCTCAACCTCCCATACTTAACTAACGAGGATAATTTGATGCTAGGCTCTTTGATTAAAGAGGGGGAGGTCCACGATCAGCTCAAAAGAATGGCCAGGGGAAAATCAGCTGGCCCAGATGGCCTTCCAGTTGAAGTCTACCAAATGGGGGCTGCTATAATAGTTCCAATTCTTACATCTCTATTTAATAAGATACATTTCGAGGGACAGCCTATCCCACCGACCTGGCTGGAAGCCACAGTAACGTTAGTCCCTAAGCCTAATAAGGACCCGCTGACAGTTGAGTCACATAGGCCAATCTCGCTGCTAAATATAGATTATAAGATCTTTGCTGGGGTTTTGGCGGCGAGATTGGCCAAAGTAATTAAGTCCTTAATACATGAGGATCAGAGGGGCTTTATGCCAGGCAGGCAGTTAAATGAACTGACATATCAAGCCATTGCTGCAATAGATTATGCTTCAGAGCAAAAAAAACCCTTGACTATTGTGGCAATTGATGCCGCTAAGGCCTTTGACCAGGTCCACTGGTTATATCTATGGGAGGCTCTATCTAAGTTTGGCATTCCAGCTAATTTTATAGCATCCATAAAAGCGCTATATCACAGTCCTAAGGCCAAGTTCCTTGTAAATAATCTGCTAACAGATTGGGTTCATATAACACGGGGTACCAGACAGGGATGCCCCCTGTCTCCTTTATTGTTTAATCTTTATATAGAGCCCTTGGTAAACCAGTTAAGATCTGATATTATGATTAAACCCTTCCAGATTAATGAGTTAGACCTGAGATTCGCACTATATGCTGATGACCTCCTAATGTATACATCTAATCCTGAGATATCCATCCACCGCCTATTTCGTCATGCTGAAAGTTTTGGGGCGATCTCAGGATATAGAATCAATAAAGAAAAAACGGAGGTCATGCAATGGAACTATGTGGAAAAACTTCCGGAATCAAAACCCCGGATGAGATACCTTGGAATTCACTTAGTTCAGAACATCGTAGAAACATCCAAGGTGAACATGGACAGAGTTTACAAGGAAATCTGCGGGACCTTACAACGTTGGTCTGGCCTACCACTAAACATCTTTGGAAGGGTTAATTTAATTAAGATGGTTATTTTGCCAAAGGTTACTTTCCTATTTAATTCATTACCCTTATCATTTGATCCTAAAGATATCGCCAAACTACAGGGAAGAATCGGATCTTTTATCTGGAATTGTAAATCGCCCAGAATTTCTTTAAAAAAATTGCGACGGAAATTGAAAGCTGGAGGACTAGTTATGCCAGATATTTTGTATTATTGTCATTCTTTTCACTTTAAAAACTTTAGGTGTATGGCAGACAAAGCCGATACATCCTCTTTAGGACGGCTATTTCAGGCGCTACTACATGGTATCCCTTTAGGGCAAGAATTCTTTTTGTTCAAATTTGGAGATCCAAGATTCTACAAGAAGGTTAGATTAAAGGTGCTAGGAACTGCCCTGAGAAACTGGGTGTTTGTGAGAAAGAAACTGGGTATTCCTTATTACACCCCTCAGGCCCCTATATGGGATTCACCTGGGACGCCAGTATGTCTCAGAGACCAACTATCAATTCCTCTTAAAACAGCCGGTTTTATGCAATGGCAGGATTTTATGGATAATTCCCAGCTATTGGGGTGGGACTCACTCTCCAGGTTGACAAATGGAACTCTCACCAGATTCAAATTCTATCAGTTATCAAGTTGGTGGTCTACCATTCCATGGGAGCTCACAACCAACCCAAAATTTGAATTTGTGATGAGAAAGGGTAGATGGAAAAAGGAGATCTCCTTTTGGTATGAGGCCTTAAATGAGAAGGATGAAATCTCAGAGAGTGAACTTAACAAACTCTGGGGGGAGATAGACGACCTGCAATGTGATAACTTGCTAGCATTATGGGGAGACTCCTTTAAATTGTTAAATATAGTGGTGAAATCTGCCCCCCTAAAGCGCAATCATCTGTTCACCTTAAATAGAGTCTATATAACTCCAAAAAAACTGGTTAAAATTACAAAGCTGGAATATAGCTGTCCACGTTGTAAGGCCCCTGCAGCAGATGATATACACATGTTCGCAGAATGTCCAAGTTTGTTACTCTTTTGGACTAAAATTGGAGAGTTCATATCTGACGTACTCAGCATAAATTTTGAGATCTCCCCTAGGATAATTTTTTTTGGGTTAGGGGCAGAATACCAGCTTCAGGATTTGATGACTAAATTCATCTTTTATATAATTATTCTATCAAGGCGTGAAATTTGTAAAGCCTGGAAGTCAGAGAATGCCCCTACATTCACGGAATGCCTGAAATATATTATTTATGTGAGTGAGTCCGATATGGCTTGTGATAGTTCTAGTCAAGATAAGATCTGGGCGGCCCTTGTGGCTTGGCGGAACCGATGACAGTATTCCTATGATTTCACCTGGGTACTGTTGGTACTTGTTCACCTGCCGAAGAAAGGGTCTTCAAGGTCGAAATGGTATGGAGCGGACACAGCAAACAGCCAAGTCTAGAGCGGGGTCTTCGCCCTTCCTCCCTACTAAGGATATAATCCTCTAAGTTTCGTGAATCGCAATGTAGGGAGGAGGAGATGCCCTAACTAGAATACCCAATCTGGTATATGAGGAATACAAAAAAAAAAAAAAAAAAAAAAGGAATCCATACCAAGGGGGTAGGTAAATTATCAGCTGCTGTTCCACCCAACAAGGCTTCATGGTGGCTTTTGGTTCAATTTCACTGTGTTTATGTGCTGTTTCTGAACACAAGGAGTCCCCGTAAAAAGATAGTAACTGACAGACCACCACTGTGCTGTTGGTCATCCTGTCAGAGCTATCATGGCCATCATCCGGACTATGGCGTTATGAAGCTGGTAATTTATAACCCCTGGTATGATGTGCTGATGGCCATTTCCAGGTTTATAATATGCTGTTTGACATTACCCTTTAGAAGATTGTGTGCGGTTTGTCACCCATCCAGAGTTATGGCGTTTTAGGTCATTACTTTTATTGTTCAAGTGAGCTATTGGTCACCTCTCCTACAGCTTTACTACAATTTAAGTCACTCATCGAGGAATTATTGTGCTGTTGTATACCAGCCTCTATGGTGTTGCTGTGCTATCTGTTCATACTACCATGATCCACATGTACTGTCAGAGACCAGACTGTGCCAGTAGTCACCCTGGTCCTTCATGCAGTTTCGGCACAGTGGACTTTCCCAAGAACTGCTGATCAACGTACTATATCAATGTACTGTTTTCAAGGAGAAACTGCTATTGTGCTACCAGTCAATGCCTCAAAGTTGTTACTGTGCACTTGGTAAAGCCAACCTGGTGGTACTGCATTGCTATTCTCTCACGCCATGATCACTGTGCCCTTGGCCACTTTCCTACAGTGATCATGTGTTGTATGCCACTCACTTACTGACAGGGACCCTATACTTTTGTTCATGTATTGATGCAGTATTGACCACTTTTCGAAGCGTTCTACGATGTTTTGTTCTCCACACGATGCTACTGTATAGTAAGGTAGCTCCACAGTGATTTGGTGAAGATGAACACTTACTATTGGTGTTAAAGTATTGAATGGACAGCCAACGTGTCCCTCTGTTGTCACTCCACGTGATATCCCTGAGCTGTTCAGCCACAATGATTGTGTCAGCCAATCTGTTGGCCTCCCTACATGTTTCAGTGAAGACAGTCGCTCAACTCGGTGTTACGGTCCTTAGTATACCTGCTCCTTATCACTGTGTTGAAAGCCGCTACTCTAGTGTGTAAAGGTGCTACTTTCCCGTATCGTTACTATTTTGTTTACTCAACATGGGATTTGTGGTGTTTATTGCCACCATAGTGTCATTTTACTGTTGCCTTCCCCCTCATCCTGCCTCTACGCTGCTGGTCATGAAAACAATGTGTACAAGTGCACCAAGGCACCCATACTGAGCCGTTGTGCTCTTTATCGCTAGAGTGACAATGTTGTTTTGTTTACTATTCCACTTTGATGCCCCCGTGCTGCTGATTAACGCAAACTGATCAACACCCCCTACTCAAGTCGAGCACCCGTGAGATTGACTATTTTCATCCCTGCTACACCCGTACTCTTGTGAGTAAGGTTCATCGACCCACAGGCTGCATCCTGGCTGGGCCTTTCCAGCTCTAGTGATGTACACATACTCCAGGGAGTTTCAGGTGCGTGCAAATGTTCGTCTTCATGCCTTTGAGAATCTCTGTGTTCGTCAGTTGAAATAATTTATATTTATAACTTCAAGATGGACGTTGCATGATCTGTAATCACATCTGTGACCATGACTATGAAAAGGTGCTGAAAATAGTCAAAAGAGTGACCAAGCACGTAATGGTACAGTACATTGAAGAAAAAAAACCTTGTACACGCATTTTAATTAACACATGTAAGTAGGGTGCACTTGACTATTAGGCAAAGAAAATCATACTGGGAATAGACAACCGAGGTAAGTAGGATTACTGAGTACCATAGGTGACAAAGAATGGGTAATATTTATCAAGACAAACCTTAAACATGTATGTACATGATTCAAATGAAGATTTTAGAGGAAGGGCAGTTCCATCAAAGGATGAAATGTATTACTGTGCCGTTCCGAAAAATCGCTATAGTGCTTGGACTTCATTGTACAAAACTGTGCGTTTGATGCAAGCACTATCGGGTGATGCAGTAAAAGCCTTCATCAATGGTCAGAGCACGTTCATCTGGTCACTTTCCCAAACTAAGAGCAACCTGGATACCGATTCAAGATGAGGTGAATGAAAGCGGAAGCTATAAAAGGTTGGTGAAGGCACACTTCTAGGCGAGACTGAGAGTTTCATTTGGTGTAGATAGGCAGTAAAATCTTTTGGAACAATTGCTGTTTTACCAGGGGCTACAATCCATATAACGGCTTCAATGTAACATACTGTGACAAATCGTGCACCCGAATGAGCGATCTCCACTCTTCGAGTGAATTAATAGGTACAATTTACGTACACACTCGTTGTTGTATCCATTTTTGTTATCAGATGTTGCACCAGTATACAGATGGAAGAAATTTAAAACACTAACATTGAGTAATTATCACATTTTCTGATCAACTTGAAGTAGGTACTAAGTATAAAGACAGGAGTAAAAATCATTTGACAGTATTTTCAGTCGCGGCCGGCAAGAAAATAAATTAATAAACATACCTTACTCCCACTGCATCCTCTGGGTCACGCAGGTCCTGCTGCTCCCGGCCGGGCACGCATTTACTAGGCAGCCTCCCTCCCACTACCCTAAGCAAATCACAACGCAATGCAATAGGTCTCGCAGCATTAAAGTTTGAGTTATTGGCATTGTATATGACAATGGGTTGCATTAAATTTTTAGCAAAGTCTGTATTGGTGTTACTAAAGGTTCTCGCCCATAAGGCCAAGTACCTCCAAACGACAAGCAGCCATCTTTTTTTCCAAGCCACACTTGCAGCTTAATGCACTGCCTTCAGTTTCCCAAAACATAATCGGTGGGTTATTGTGTGTGAATGTGTGTGTGCTGTATGTCTAAATGATAGGAGAGTGTATGTGTGTGTGTGTGAGGACTGTGAGCGTGCGTGTGTGTGTAAGTGATAGGAGTGTGTGTGTGCTGTATGTATAAGTGAAAGGAGTGTGTTATATGTGTGATAGGAGAGTAAGTGTGTGTGTGTGTGTGAGTGTGTGGGGGTGTGTGAGTGTGAGGAGCTTTGTGTGTGTATCTGCTGACTGTAGCTATTTGTGCATGTTAGTGGGGTGGATGTGTTTGTGAACAGCGTGTCTATGATTGGTTGCTGTGCGCAATGTGTGTGGTGTAAGTGTGCACAGTGTGTTTGTGGTGCATGCCTCAGTGGTGTACATATTTCATCCTGGAGCACCCCTAGTCACACTGCAGGAGAGCCTACCTCAATGCCTGTGGGCCCAAGCCTGTAGGTCACTGCATGACACAGTAACCCTTTAACGTCGCATAAGTAGGGCTGGCGTGTGCTTTAAGAGAGATGTCATTCCTGGCATCCTGCATAATCAGGGATGTCACCACGGGCGGACTCGAGGACGATGTTCCTCTCTCAGTGTGGCTCAGAAATAATCAAACCGGTCCCGGGGCCTGTGGGAAAAGAATCTGTGTTCAAAGACAACATTTTTGAGAAAATGAGACATGCTGGCTCAGCAGTAGCCTGGGATAGGAATAGAGCGCCCGGAGGACACCCACATACAGGAGCGAATCTTAAAAGGATGTCTCCCTCCCACCTATAGGATGTGAAGCCATGCACCTGGTTCTTGTCCAATGTCTCACAGATAGATATTCCTTGTTCTTGGGTGGAATATTTGGCCTCTTTGAAGGGTTTAGGAGGGCCCCTGAAGGGTTGCGCCCCTTGCGGCAGGGGCCTGTCTTATCCCCCATGCAAACCACAGGTTTCCCTCATCACCTCCATGCACCAGCCATCTCGCGGTCGGTGGTCCAAACCCCAGCAGCTATGAGGTACCTTTCTCGTGCCAGCGAAGCTCGCAGCTGGCACGTCGAGGGCCGGTAGTTTTCCGTCCTAGTCTGTTCGACCTCCCGGGCCTGGGATGAGCGGGTCCGGTATGGACGGGCTCGGTGGCGCAGCGCTGTGATTGAAGGGACACGCCCAGCGCATGGAGGGCGGGCTCGTCGGCGGAGGCAGCCCGCGGGTCGCAGTCTGTTAGTTTGAGGATTAAACTTTCCGCCCTGGGGAGCGCAGGCGGCTGGTGAGTCCCGGCTCCAGCCCTTTCATTTCCGCCCTCCGCTGGCACGTTTGCCGCTCCCTCCCTCACACCATCTGCGCTCCCAGCGGCCTCGTGTAAACACGAGGCCTTCATTATTTAGAAGGGAAGGAGGCCACGTCTTGCATCACCGGAGGATTTGATGTGACACAAAAACTGCAGACTGATGTTTATTTCACTGGAGACGGTGCTGACTTGTATTTTATAGATTTTTAGGTTTTCTTTCGTGTTTTTTTTGCTGTTCTGTTTGAGTCAACCTCCGACAACGCGCCACCTTCCCTTTTAGCTGCTTGTCCACTTTGTGTTTACTTATTTCAGTTTTCGCTTCAGCGCTGTTAAATCCCTGAAGGTTGACGCAGTGCTGTACACAAAGTTCGGTTGACACAGAAAAGTGTAAGGTCCATTTGCAGAAATAACCGTCGGACATAAAGTATGCCACCGCTAAGGTTTGTCTATGAGCCTAGCATTAGTACAGTCTCGGAAAAACACACAGCTGTTCTTCAGTAAATGATGCCTTTTATATGCGCAGCTGATACCTCATCTCGCTCCATTGCTAGGCCAGCCCCCTCGGTATGCCAGTCTTGCACACTGATATATTTAGCCCAAGCTTACCAACTAGAACATCACTCTTTAATATGGGAGGAGTGTGTAATGAGTAAAAAAGAAATGCTGTGGATGCTCGTAACAAAAGTGTAATTTAAATAAGGGTTGCTTCATGAAGTTCATAACTCGCTTCACATAGCGCTTCGAGCATATTTTCTGTGGTTTCTACGCACTGTAAAAAAGAGGTGTTGTACTTAGTTTAAAAATAAAGCCCTTTCCGACCTTGGTAATGTAAGATTATGACATGGATACGAAGGTCTGATTTACAGATGTCAGCGGTGGGCGTTTAACATTTCTTACTTGAACTAATGCGTCATATCGTTTTCTCAGAACTGCTGCTTCCCCGTGCTCGCCACAGTATCATTCCATTCCACCACTTCCACTAAGACACAGTTCCATGCATTTGCCACTTTTTCTTCGAAAACATAACTTCTACTGTAACCCCATAGTCTCTGTCTTCTGGGCCTAATTGAAATCCCAGAGCGCTCTGAATGACAGCTGTTCAGAACGAGGCCTGACACGCAAATAGGATTTGGCCGGGAGAAAGAAGAGGCGTGACACGCACGAACTTCCTGAAGGGGTGGAGAAACAACGGAGCGGGTTGCGGAGTCTGGACACGGAGGGACAGGACGAGAGGAGCCGGTAAGGGGGGGGCGTCGGGGCACATTGACGGTGCCCGCCCCCCCCCAGTGATGGAAGCCCTGC
>NW_028251706.1:0-63942 GCF_964263255.1 Lissotriton vulgaris
GCGGATGGAAACGTGCTCCGTCCGCCGTGGAAGGTGGCAAGATACTCCGGACCTGGCCGCGGAAAAACCGCATTAGCGATTAGGATCAAATGTGACCGAAACGCCGACCGCGGCGGACGGAGCACAACAATCCCCGTCCGCGGCGGTCGAAGTACACCCGATTCCGCGGCATGCGGACGGAACCTACAAAACACCGACCGCCGCGTACGCACATGACCAGGAGAACAACATCCTCCCCCGCGATACCTGCGTACTTTCCGTGTCCGCAATTAGGATAAGTACCCCGGTAGCCACCGCGATCCACGTCCGCGGCGGGAGCAATGCAATGAGAAACGGGGCACCACTGCGGAAGTCCAACATCCCTACAGTCAATCCAATGGCATACATACCGACAGAATCCATCAACAAACACAGCAAAATGGACGACAACCCACCTGACACATCTAAACCAAACACAAGACACATTTACCCACCCCCAAGAACTGCATAGACCACACCTGACAACACACCCACCTATCACCTGACTGCCAATCAACATTCACACAGGGCCAACACACAGACTATAAATTGACTCCCACCCACTCCCGAAATCCTCTGCATCCCAGCATAGCTGACAGCAGGAGACAATACTTGACTTGACTAACAGCAAACTATTTGATTCAGACACATTACCCACACCCAAACACACCCTGCACACAAACACCCACCACACCATACCCAAACAGCACACACCAGCACCTCCGCACTCCACACAAACACACCCCCCGAGCACCATGGCACCCAAAAAGAATCCTAAATTCTCCGACACCGAGCTCAAGGTAATGGTGGAAGAGATCCTTCGTGTGGAACCCCACATCTTCGGGTCCCTCGTGCAGCAGACGAGCATAGCTCGGAAGAACAGCCTGTGGGACCGGATCGTGACCAGGGTCAATGCCTCCGGGAGCGTTCCGAGAACCAAGGCTGACATCCAGAGGCGGTGGCACGACCTGAAGACCCGGGTGAAGTCTATTAGAGCCAGGAACTTCCTCCGGGCCAACCACACCGGCGGTGGAACCCCCCCGGAGCCCCTACCATACACCGAGTGGGAGGAGAAGGTGCTGACCATCCTGCACCCTGACACCCTCGATGGACTTCCTGATGGAGAAGAGGCTGGTAAGTACCAACCAACCACCACAAACACAACAACACGGTGTGGGCCACACAACTCTGAAGACACATCCCACATACCCCAGCCTTGCATGCAGTCCACATACTCACCAACCTCTAAAGCACTCCTACAGGCCCCCATGTCCATAGAGAGGGTGGTGGTGGTGGGTGGGGTGTGTGAGGGGTCGGAAGTACAACTCCCAACAGGCCCCCATGTCCATAGAGAGGGTGGTGGTGGTGGGTGTGGTGTGTGAGGGGTCGGAACTACAACTTCCAACAGGCCCCCATGTCCATAGAGAGGGTGGTGGTGGTGGGTGTGGTGTGTGAGGGGTCGGAACTACAACTTCCAACAGGCCCCCATGTCCATAGAGAGGGTGGTGGTGGTGGGTGTGGTGTGTGAGGGGTCGGAACTACAACTTCCAACAGGCCCCCATGTCCATAGATAGGGTGGTGGTGGTGGGTGTGGTGTGTGAGGGGTCGGAACTACAACTTCCAACAGGCCCCCATGTCCATAGAGAGGGTGGTGGTGGTGGGTGTGGTGTGTGAGGGGTCGGAACTACAACTTCCAACAGGCCCCCATGTCCATCGAGAGGGTGGTGGTGGTGGGTGTGGTGTGTGAGGGGTCACTACTCCGACTTCCAACAGGCCCCCATGTCCATAGAGAGGGTGGCGGTGGTGGGTGTGGTGTGTGAGGGGTCACTACTCCGACTTCCAACAGGCCCCCATGTCCATAGAGAGGGTGGTGGTGGTGGGTGTGGTGTGTGAGGGGTCGGAACTACAACTTCCAACAGGCCCCCATGTCCATAGAGAGGGTGGTGGTGGGTGTGGTGTGTGAGGGGTCGGAACTACAACTTCCAACAGGCCCCCATGTCCATAGAGAGGGTGGTGGTGGTGGGTGTGGTGTGTGAGGGGTCGGAACTACAACTTCCAACAGGCCCCCATGTCCATAGAGAGGGTGGTGGTGGTGGGTGTGGTGTGTGAGGGGTCGGAAGTACAACTCCCAACAGGCCCCCATGTCCATAGAGAGGGTGGTGGTGGTGGGTGTGGTGTGTGAGGGGTCGGAACTACAACTTCCAACAGGCCCCCATGTCCATAGAGAGGGTGGTGGTGGTGGGTGTGGTGTGTGAGGGGTCACTACTCCGACTTCCAACAGGCCCCCATGTCCATAGAGAGGGTGGTGGTGGTGGGTGGGGTGTGTGCCAATGCCGACTGAATGTCAACCACAAATACATGTACACGTCTAGGCAACATTACTCATCATCACATTATTCTTTTGCAGGAGATCCTAATCTGACTGCCGCCATTGACACCAGGCCTCCAGCATCCCCAAACTCCGAGCACTCATGGGACGATTGTGCAGCCACCTCCGGGGCAGAGGATGGTGCCGGACCAAGCAGCCAGCCAGGGACCTCTGCCACGCAGGTCACACCTGCAACTACAACGACAACGGGCACTGGCATCACAACAACACCGGCGACTCGGACCTGCACAGCTGCCTCCAGCACCACCTCCACCACCACCACTACTACCACCACTTCTGCCCCTGCCACCCTGCCCAACCCCGCCGCCAACGCTGGGCCAGCGCCATCCCAGCCACGCAGGGAGACAGTCAGGCAACCCACCACTGCAAGGGCAGATCCTGCAGGCAGGAGCAGGGCGGAAAGAAGGGCTGATGACACAACACTGAATGCTGTGCAACAGTGCCATGAAGCACTAGTCCGGGTGGAGGCGGGCTATGCACGTAGCCAGGAACATGCAGACCGGGCCCACCAGGACTTTGTGGACAACACCGCCATGTTGGGGGCCATCGAGAGGCGGCTTGGCCAACTGGTCGACATTTTCAGCGCCAGGGCATCCGCCAACACCACCCCCCCCTCAAACAACGGCACCGGCCACAACACCGCCACCGCCGACTGCGCCCCTGGCGGCGGATGTGGTACCGGATCAGCCTGCGCCCCTAGCTGACCCCGTCCCGGCACAAAGACGGAGGGGCCGTCCGAGGTACGAAGTGGGCGAGAGCAGTGTTGGAGCACATGGCACACGCTCCAAGAGGAGCCGACAGTGACTCATTGGAGTACCTGAGCCTCCGATCCAACCTGGAAAGTATCCGGTCCCACCTCCCACAGGCCTGCTGCAGTAGGCACACACCACCCTATGTGGTGTCTGCACGGCCATTTCATCTTCCATTACCTTGGACTGTCACTCCCCCACCCCTTCACTCCTTTGTAAATATGCACCTACCCCTATCCACAATCTGTAAATAAATACCACTTACTCACTCAATGATGTGTTGCCTCCATGTTTATTCACATGATTGCATCAGAAACAGACGTAACCAGGTTCAGGGATCCAACAGGTACAGAATCATGCCGCAACGGAGTGACCTAGGGAAACAGACGTTAGTAAACAGCATCACACTCATCCCAACTCACTGCAGTGCAACTTACAACAAACCACACACATCACTACACGAATGGCTGACACTACACACATCATGGAGGAGTGCATGTACTCATAAATGAAGACACACACACACATGCATACATCACATAACAAAACACATAGATGATCCCCAACACAATGACACTAGAGCAGCAAACCGACACAGGGCATACACAAGCAGCACAAGAGGGGCACACTCACAGTCAAGGGAAGTAGCGTTCAATGAGCTGGCACCTCTGGTCCACACCTTCCTCCTCACCACTATCCTCATCAGTCGACATGGGTGGGTCGGGAGGGCGAGGAACTTGCTGTTCATCTGGGTCCAAGATCAGTTCTATGTTATTTCGCACAGCCAGGTTGTGGAGCATGCAGCAGGCCATCACAATCATGCATACTTTGCCAGGTGCGTAAGGCAGGGCCCCTCCAGTCTTATCTAGGCACCGAAACCTAGACTTAAGCAGGCCAAATGTTCGTTCCACCACTCAACGTGTCCTACCATGGGCATCGTTGTATCGCATTTCTCCTGCTGTGGTGGGATTGCGAATTGGACTCAGAAGCCAAGGCCTGTTTGGGTAAGCCGAGTCGCCTGTGTATGTGGGAATTAGAGAGAGAGAGAGACATCAGTACCTGAACATGTGGCCACACCAAGCCACCCAGATATCACTCCAGTCACCACAGCATACTCACCAACAAGCCAGGCTTGTGCCGGACGCAGATTTGCCATCAGTCGTGGGACTATGCTGCTCCGCATGATGTGGGCGTCATGTGCAGAGCCAGGAAATCTTGCACACACATGTGAGATAATGTTGTCGGCCTGGCACACCACCTGCACGTTAAGGGAGTGGAAGTGCTTCCGATTCCGAAACACCTGCTCACGTGCCCGTGGCGGAATGATCGCAATATGCGTGCCATCAATTGAACCCACAACGTGTGGAATGCGACCCAGTGCATAAAAGTCTGCCTTGACCGCTGCCAACTCTGCCGCCTGTGGAAAATGTATGTACTCATGCTTCTACAGCATCATGGCTGTCAGTACATCCTTGAGTACCGTGCTGAACATGGCCTGTGACATTCCCCCGGCATGTCCTATAGTGTACTGGAATGTGCCTGTTGCAAAAAAATGGAGTGCCGCCATCACCTTTTGGGTGGGTGAAATTGAGCCTGGATAAGTTCTCCGCGGCTGCAGGTGACGAGACAACTTGTTCACAAGCTCCAGCAATCTACGTCGATCAAGCCTGAATTTCCGGATCACCTCCTCGTCCACCATGTCCTCCAGCACAGTATATGGGCGATGGACATTTTGAGCCCTCCTGTGTGGGAGTAAATGGAATGGAAGTCAATTCACATACAACGCATGTCTGTGCAACTCACTCACATGTCCCCGCACTCTATCCAACATGTAATAGGCAGTGTACGCTTTGCTTATGTGTGACACCTCTGATTGTCACAACAACATGGATTGACGTAGCAATGTGCACCCACCAGCTAAATGATGTGTTGCAACATGTCCAATGCACTCTGTTGCACCTCAACATCACTGCCAACAAGGCATGTGACATGACCCAAAAGTGACGGTCATTAGTGGCACACCGATGGGCATGGTATGGAAAACATGGGATAGAGCATGAAGTGTGGAGTCACGCAATCACGCACACAACCCTCATCATGCAGCTGCAGACAATTAAACATAGTGCATCGTGCATCGTCAGCTGACATGCACTCATTGACGCCGCCATGGCGGTGCACTGCTTCCGCTGTTGACGTCTGGCCATACGCGGCCCGCGTTCAACATTCCAATTGTCTGCACGTGCTAGACACCGGGACGGATGCATCATTTGCAACAAAGTTGTAACAGTGGCGCCACCATGGCGGGGCACGTATTCGGCGGGGGAGGTGGAGGCCAATACAGCCATAAGCTGATGTCCATGCACATGACAGTTCATGACCCCCTTACAGTGACATTGCATCAGCCAGCCTACACCGGCCGGCCCAGCTCTACCCACTACCGCCGTCACCGTGCCAGGCCCAGCCCATGACCGCCGTTGCGGCCGTGCCAACTACCGCCGCTTCAGGCCCCTCCACTACCGCCGTGCCAGACCTAGCCCATGACCGCCGTTGCGGCCGTGCCAACTACCGCCGCTTCAGGCCCCCTCCACTACCGCCGTGCCAGACCTAGCCCATGACCGCCGTGCCAGGGCCACCAGGGCACGGCGGTAGTGGAGGGGGCCTGAAGCGGCGGTAGTTGGCACGGCCGCAACGGCGGTCATGGCCTAGGTCTGGCACGGCGGTAGTGGAGGGGCCTGAAGCGGCGGTAGTTGGCACGGCCGCAACGGCGGTCATGGTCTAGGTCTGGCACGGCGGTAGTGGAGGGGCCTGAAGCGGCGGTAGTTGGCACGGCCGCAACGGCGGTCATGGGCTGGGCCTGGCACGGCGGTAGTGGGTAGAGCTGGGCCGGCCGGTGTAGGCTGGCTGATGCAATGTCACTGTAAGGGGGTCATGAACTGTCATGTGCATGGACATCAGCTTATGGCTGTATTGGCCTCCACCTCCCCCGCCGAATACATGCCCCGCCATGGTGGCGCCACTGTTACAACTTTGTTGCAAATGATGCATCCGTCCCGGTCTCTAGCACGTGCAGTTGCCGGTGTGTGAGCGTGACGGTCTGTGCAAGTGCAGCCAATGGGAGGTGTGGACATGGGCCACGGTTGGCCAATTGCAAGTACCGTATGGTGTTCACCGCAACACCAGGGCCAATCATTGGCCCAATTCCAAACACGCTCTCACGGCGGACCAATGGCTGGCGCCGTATGCCACTGACATGGCCACAGGGCCCTATATATGTGTGATGTGCAAAAGCAAACTTTCTACGATGACCACCGACTGCTGCCTGTGACCATCACCTCCACCTGCTGCTGCGGAGCTGACCACCGACTGCTGCCTGTGACCATCACCTCCACCTGCTGCTGCGGAGCTGACCACCGACTGCTGCCTGTGACCATCACCTCCACCTGCTGCTGCGGAGCTGACCACCGACTGCCGCTCTAGTGCCATACTCCGTGACCTTGCCATGTCGGGAGTCAAAGAGGTCCGGTCTCGTCCCTTCACCGCCGCGGAGCTGGATGTCCTCGTGGACGCTGTGCTACGCAACTACGGACGCCTGTACGGCGCACCCGGACAGGCGGTAAGTGTCGTGGGGGATGAGTTGTGGTGCATGAGGTGTGATATGGCACCTGGTCTCTGGGAAACTTGGCGGTGTGATGTGTGAACAACTAAAGAATCGATATGTGCATGGCTGCTGAGAGTAATGTGTTGCTCCTATCTGTGTGACTGGCCAACTGTCCCCTGACTTCCACCCTTTTGTCTCCCATCATGGTAGGTAAAGCTGCACCTTCGCAAGGACGTGTGGAGGAGCATTGCACGTGAAGTACGAGCAGCGGGGGTGTCCAATAGACGACATACACACTGCCACAAACGCTGGGACGACATTTCCAGACTGAGCAAGAATGTAGCGGAAGTGACACTAGGGCTGATTCCACGGACGGCACGTCTGGCCCGACGCTCAATGACCCCTCTCATGCACCGTATCATAGCTGTGACGCATCCTGACCTGTCCGAGCGGTTGCGTGTGGATGAACAGCAACGTGGCGGTAAGCTTACTGTCAGTGTATGTTGCTTGTGAGTGCAATGCATGTATGGTTGCCCACACACATTAGGGTCTTCCGTCTATCGTGAGTCTATTTCCAATGGCATGTTGGTGACATTGCCACAGTTAACTTTTCACTTGCACATGCGGAATGTTGAGACGCCACCTGCTAAGCTGTTCAGTTGTCATGCACATGCTGTAGTGCTCCGTCACCCCTTGGCAACACTTGTGTGCTGATGTAGTTCCTCATGCCCAGTGTGCATGCTGTACATGTATTACGGCCAACGCCACAGAATTCCTGTGAGGATGACTGCTTGGGGTGGGCTGTGTGCAGGTTGGGGGATCGATGGACAGTGTCATCAGTGGCTTTAGGGATTCCGCAGCAGTACTGTACGTGTGTGTGCCCATTACTTACACCCATTTCCTGTGCTTTTCAGCTTTGGCAGAGGGCACTCAGCCACAGACGGCGGAGATTACAGAAGGCAATGCATCCGGATCAGACGTCGCGCACACGCAGACTGACACCGAAGGGGCCAGCGGCGGAGAGAGGTACAGGACCGTCCGGAGGACTCGCATGTGGAGACAACATCGTCATCATCTTCCGACAGTGTTGGTGAGTCAGCACTGTTGTCACAGACTGGGAGTGGGCAACCTACACCTTCGGTCGGGACACAGCACACAGGGCCCACCCTGCCGGCAACTGCACCATGTACTGTTCGTGCACGCAGGAGTAGGGGGAGCAGAGTGGCGTTCGGTGTCGGCACCGCTGCCCCAGCCTCGGTGACCCAAAATTCACTTTGTGCAGAGGCTGTAGATCTGCTGCGACAGCTGTGTGTGGGCCAGACCAATATGATTAATGCATTCCAAGACCACGATAGGAAGTTAGGGCAGGTGGTGGCATTCATGGAAGGTATGCATGGTGATCTGGCTGGTGTACACAGGACACTGCAGTCATTGTCTAACAGTGTGTCGTCTGCCATTGCACAGTCGCATGGACTGGGTGGTACTTCTGTTCCACCATCTACAACTCTGGATGTGTCAGGGGGAGTGAATTTTCTGATCTGGACTCTAATACAGGTTATTGCACTAGAAGCAGAGTCAGCCAGCACGTCAAGGCACGGAGGCCTCAGACCCCATCCCCTAGGTCAGGTAACTCTGTTCACAAGGACAACGTCAGATGTAGTGGAGTACACACACGTGAGGCAAAAGAGGGGTTGGGTGTAATGGCTATACATGCTGCACAGCCATCCCACACACAAGGTACTACCAGGCCAAGACTCACTCCCGCTTCCATTGACACTACCCTGTACGAGGACAGTGAGAAGACGAATACATCTCTTGAGGGCTCGCATACTCCCAGTGCCAGGGACACTAGGAAGGAAGGTGCCACTCCCAAGGGCAGGGAAAGCAGGAAGGATGTAGGCACTCCCAAGGGCAGGGAGACTACGAAGGAAGGTGCCACTCCCAAGGCCAGGGACAGCAGGAAGGATGTAGGCACTCCCAAGGGCAGGGAGACTACGAAGGAAGGTGCCACTCCCAAGGCCAGGGACAGCAGGAAGGATGTAGGCACTCCCAAGGGCAGGGAGACTACGAAGGAAGGTGCCACTCCCAAGGGCGGGGACAGCAGGAAGGATGTAGGCACTCCCAAGGGCAGGGAGACTACGAAGGAAGGTGCCACTCCCAAGGCCAGGGACAGCAGGAAGGATGTAGGCACTCCCAAGGGCAGGGAGACTACGAAGGAAGGTGCCACTCCCAAGGGCAGGGACAGCAGGAAGGATGTAGGCACTCCCAAGGGCAGGGAGACTACGAAGGAAGGTACCACTCCCAAGGCCAGGGAAAGCAGGAAGGATGTAGGCACTCCCAAGGGCAGGGATACTACGAAGGAAGGTGCCACTCCCAAGGGCAGGGACAAGAATAGTCACAAGACAAACGCACCTAAGAGGAGCACGGACAGTCCCAGGGGCAGGGACACACACGGGCAGAAGGGGTGTCCTGCTGATATGTACACCACAGACGACAAGTCTGCTGCCTGGAAGAGGGCACCATCCAGGGAACAGGGCAAGTCCACAGACTACAGTACTCCGACGGAAATGGAACATCCAAGGCCCAAGGACTCGCCCATGAACAGTGGCGCTGTCAGGGACAGGCATACATCACCCATAGTTGCTCTGAGACAGCTGTTTTCTGGCAAACGGAATACAGAAGACTCAGCAGTGGAGTCACCCCTTACCTCCACTCCCATCATGGCCCGTCAGGGACGGATGCAGGTGGACCCTGTCGTGGCATCCCCCATGACACATGTTGCAGAGGCCACAAGGCAGCCACACAGCAAACGACAAGCAGGCTCCAGCACGTCCCCAGAGACCATTCCCCCCCCAGCACATGCACCTCCCGTGGTGGGTGAAATTGCTTCTCAGTCCGGTCGACTTGTGAGTCCTGTCCTGTCCAGGGTGCAGGCACATGTCCAAAAGAAGCGTAGACACACAGCATTGACACATGCACAATCCGATATCGGCCAATTGCAACTATCCCCCGCTCCCAGAGCCACCCTGCCTCCTGGACCATACAGCCCTGTGGCTCATCATTTCAGTGGCCACTGTGGCGCTGGTGCAGTTGACTCGCATGTGTCTGTTAGTGGCAGGGTATCAGTCGAGACATGTCCTGTATCAGGTGCTGGCAGTGTATCTGGGTCTGTGGCTCACGTGTCAGTCACTCGGGCTGTGTCGGTGTGTCACACTCCTGTATCAGGTGCTGGCAGTGTATCTGGGTCTATGGGCCATGTGTCAGTAACTCGGGCTGTGTCGGTGTGCCACACTCCTGTATCAGGTGCTGGCAGTGTATCTGGGTCTATGGGCCATGTGTCAGTAACTCGGGCTTTGTCGGTGTGTCACACTCCTGTATCAGGTGCTGGCAGTGTATCTGGGTCTATGGGCCATGTGTCAGTCACTCGGGCTGTGTCTGTGTGTCACACTCCTGTATCAGGTGCTGGCAGTGTATCTGGGTCTGTGGCTCACGTGTCAGTCACTACATCTGTGGCTGTGTGTCACACTCCGGTTTATGGTGCTGCCAGTGTGTCCGATGCGGGTACTTCACGCAATCCACCTGATAGTGTGCTGTAAGTTGCTGTACTGTGCCCTCTGATGTACCTGCTCTGGTGTCCACACTGCCCTGTTGCTATCCTCATAGTGATGTACTGCATCTGATGTACCTGCTCTGGTGTCCACACTGCCCTGTTGCTGCCCTGTTGGTGTTCTGATACTGATGTACTGCATCTGATGTACCTGCTCTGGTGCCCACACTGCCCTGTTGCTATCCTCATACTGATGTACTGCATCTGATGTACCTGCTCTGGTGTCCACACTGCCCTGTTGCTGTTCTGATACTGATGTACTGCATCTGATGTACCTGCTCTGGTGTCCACACTGCCCTGTTGCTGCCCTGTTGGTGTTCTGATACTGATGTACTGCATCTGATGTACCTGCTCTGGTGCCCACACTGCCCTGTTGCTATCCTCATACTGATGTACTGCATCTGATGTTCCTGCTCTGGTGTCCACTATGGCCATGCTCCATCCTAGACTGTGACTTTGCTCCGAATCTGCGTAAATAAAATGGGGATTAATGTGTCGTGCTTTGTCAGAGTCATTCTTGCGTGTGTGATGCTGGTGTGGATTGGTATTTTCTTGGGGGCGGTGGGTTCTGCTCAGGACCCAAGTCCTGCAAAAAGAAGTCGGGGGACGCTGACATCACGACAGGAAGTGACGACACAAAAGGTGGCTTCCACTCAGTTGCAGTTTATAGTTGTCATGCTCCCTGTTAAATTAGTGGGGGGACGCCGTCCACCCGCGTGGTACCCCGACTTGAGCCCTGGTTCTGCTACGTGTCACTCTCCCCTACCTGGGTCACGGCCCTTGGAGGCGTAGCCGTACACAGGCATTTGTGCATTTTGGGACTTGTCACTCCCCCCTCCCTACGTCACCGCCCTTGCCGGTACTCCTCTCCAGACAGCGAATGCTTAGGTGCCTACCTGCGTCGTCGTCGATGGTGGGCCAAGACGAGGACGTACTGGATCGCGTAGAGTATCGGGTAAGCCTGTAGTGCAGGGTCCATGTCGGCGTGCGGCTCGTGGTGGGTATGGTCGCTGTGGAGCATCCGCCGTGTTCAGGCAGGTTGTTTATCCGCAGCGCTTTTATGTGTGTTTTCCGCCATCTTGATTTGGAGGTCGGTCCTAGTCGTCAGTCCGTACGGCGGAGTCTCTGGTAAGGTTACGTCCGCCGCGTAGTTGGGTGTGGTGGTGCGGCGGACCTTGTTCTACCGCCGCGGACGGATTTTGGCACGTATTTCGTATCCTGATTTGGCGGACGGAGTGTCCGCGACGGGCGCACGGAAAATAGGCCTGTTCCGCATACTCAGGGTCTGCGGAGGCACTTCCATCCGCCATCCTAATGACCCCCTTAAAGCGTTTTTAAGAGGGCAAATTACCAACAGAGCCTCCCATAGGCGGAAGCTATACTTTGACAAGATAACTAGAATAGAACAAGACATGAAAACCTTAGAGTCAAAAACGGCCTCGCCATCAAGAACAGCTGAAGAACAAGAAAAACTGGCTGAATTGAAAGCTGAGTTAGAACATACACTGCAGGAGAGAATAAATAGAAGGTGGGAAGCGAGTAAATCTTCTCAATTTGAGTTTGGAGAAAGTGCAGGAAAAATTCTGGCTTGGAAAATCAAATCTGATAAAGCCCTAAACTACATCAGGGAAATTAAAATAGAAGGTGAGCTAGAGACAAGAACTACCAGTCCTGAGATAGGGAGAGCATTTCTTGGATTTTTTCAGGATATTTACAAAGAGGATCTCCCCAACGATCCAAACGCAAGAGATAGCTGGTTGGAAGCTATTACACTACCAAACTTCTCAACAACCCAGAGCAAATCATTAGAATCAGTCATTACACAAGAGGAGGTGAAAAAAGCTATCAGTCAAACTAAGAAAGGCAAAGCGGCAGGCCCGGATGGTTTGCCGGGAGAGATCTACAAAGCTCTTGAGAACGCCATTACACCAGTACTAACTGAACTCTTTAACGGCATTCTATTGGAAGAACAGCCTATGCCTAAATCTTGGAGTGAGGCCACAATTGTTCTCATCCCAAAACCAGGGAAATCCCCATTAGAGTGCGGGTCATACAGACCAATATCGTTACCTAATAACGACTATAAAATCTTTACAACTATAATTGCCACAAGATTGGCTAGCGTTATTGGTACGGTAGTCCATCAAGATCAGAAAGGATTTATTAAGGGGCGACAATTAGCTGAGCTAACGCGTGAGCTAATTGGGGCTATAGATATTGCCACTGCTTTCTCTCTCCCCTTGGCCACCCTGACTCTAGACGCAACTAAGGCGTTTGACAGAGTTAACTGGCTCTACCTAAATGACGTCTTAAAAAAATTCCACTGAGGTGAAGTGTTCTGCAGAACTATTAAGCAGCTATACAACTCACCATCAGCTAGGCTGCTGGTTAACGGGTCCCTGACTGAAGCATTTAGCATTACACGAGGAACAAGGCAGGGCTGCCCACTTTCCCCCTCTCCTATTTGATTTATACATCAAGCCTTTTGCCAAGGTGTTAAGGGAAGAGGCGAACATTTCATCCTTTTGTTTTCGGAGAGTGGGAAAGACAGGTAGCACTATATGCAGACGACATATTAGTGTTTACATCTGATCCATGAGCACGAGGTGGGTAACCCAATAAACCCTTGTGGGCTTGGGCAGTCGTATTGTTATGGGGAAGATGCCAACAAGGGATTTGTTTAAAGGTAGTGATTTACTGCAGTAGGACACAGCCTTTATTATTGAGACTTGAGAAGCGAATGAATCGGGTACTGATCTAATTGAATTAATTCAAAAAAATGTGAACACTCTATGAAAGCTACCACACTAGCCCCCTAGAGATTATGGAGTTACGTTGATTAATTTAGTTTTATACACCGAATGAATCAGGGATGACAAATGGAAAGCAACACGAACAGATATTTTTGATAGAGAAAATATTTATATTTCGTATTCAAATGTAAGGGTACATAATCAAAAATCAGGAATGATTGCATACAGATCTTAGGTACGTGGAAACAGCGAAACAATCCATTGTACAAAAGAAACAATCCAGTCTTTGAACAAATATATATAAAAATTGACTTCTTTTAAAATAAAATAGAAAGTCAAAGAATAGACTGAAGACTTGGATAGACGTGTCGACGTTTCGGTCTCACTAGTAGTATCCAGAGACCATCATCAGGACAAAAAGTTTTATGCAATATAGATGTCCCCTATAAGAAAATTAATACAGTTACCATGTATTCTTAAAACGTGTTGCTAACAGTTGATCATGAACATTTGTACATTTCAGGGGTGACAGTCATTTAAACACAAAATCATTGCAATATTCTAGATAGTTCATTCCTAGAACACACAGTAGCTTAATAACCTAGTCAGTGTGGTGACTAAGGTGTTGGCTTACAGAGTTTAAAATCATTATTTTCTCAAAAAGATGGGGGAGACACACTTACTTATAGTGAGTATAGGAAAAGCCTATAAATGTTGATGGCGGTGGTTCAACCTGGTGAAACGTATTCACTGTCAATGGGTCATAGCCTATGGAAAACACATAATACACTAATAAAATTGTCAGTTGATGGTTGAGTTTATAGGCTATCAAAGCGGAAGTTGTTTATGGGTATGCTGGTTACCTTAGGCGAACAACAAATCACGCCTGTAGTATAATTCTTAATAGGCGATGTTCCTGTACTGAGTCTCAGGATTTAGTCGCTGAAAACAAAATCAAAAATAAGATTTATGTTGTAGCCTGCTTATGTGGGTGTTTACAGTTATCAAGAAAGAGCAGACTGTTTCATGGTGTGAAATGTGAACTAATACAGTCATTTGTAACACCGTGGGGTATCCCATTATAGACAGTTATAAGTGGATAATGGAATTCTAGGCAGAGGAATATCCAGAAGAAAAGGAAGAAGCCTAAGTTTAAGTGTTTATAATTGGAGACATGAAAAACGGCTTGTGGTCATGAAGATCGAGTGCTGTCTTCATACCGTTTATATAAAAAATGTATGCGTGTCACAAGCAGATAAATGCTGAGGTTAATGCTCAGAATCCAGTTATTTAAAATCAGAAACGTGTTAAGGAAAATATATCGAAAAGCCTCGCTAGTTTAAGCGTGCATTATGAAAGCTCAGGCTAGCAAATAGAGCATATATCTCTAAAGTGCCACATACCGACATTAGGTTTGAATTGGTGACCGGACATTCAACACGACATAGCCTTTGTTTTAAGCGCGATAGGCAGTGTTAAATAGTGCACCCGTTCTGTCTGGCTCGAGTGGCAATTACAAAGCGCGGTTACGTATTGCACCCGTTCTGGCTGGCTCGAGCAGCAATTGCAAAGCGCGGTTCCATTTAATCAAAGGTCCAGGGAGCAGCAGAGTACTTACTTAGAAGCGGTGTAGTACCGGCGAAGGTTCCGTTCCTACGAGTGAGCGTCAGAGTGAAACTGATGCAAAAGGGAGCCTGTCAGACAGAGATATATGCAGAGCCTGATTCGTACGTCATGGTCACATGGTCGAATGACGCGACCGAGTGATGTTGAAAACAATCGCCATTTTGGAATGGTCGTTGGTCTGTGTTTTTCGTGTGGACACCTATGTAACTACACTTGCCAAGATTTATATGGGGAAATATCAGACAAGTAGTGTCGAGGTATTAGAGTTTAACCACGCAAAATCCGCGTTAATTATTTAACTATTTATAAAAATCGTCAATGTCTCGAATTTGCTGTCTGTATTTAGTAAACTGACAAGATTGGTTGTGTCCAAAGCAGAAATAAATGTGTATATATTATTTCCTGACAAATTGGATGTACAATAATAAAAAACAATAACAAAGTGGCAGTTCACCTGTCGCAATATTAGAGCGCGCACATTCTGTAACAGCACTGCATCTACAGGATTATGACAGGGAAAGGATGCCTCTTATGTATTCTTGTATGTAGTAGCCTAATGTCCAGATGAATTATACATAGATCACTTGAAAGTCTGTCGCAGTCCTAGTGCGCTCACAATCTCTACGCTTTAATACACAGTGTATCTGAGAATAGCACTAATGACTGGGAAGTAAACTTATGTTAAACAGGCTAATGTATGCCATTCAGTGGAGGAGTTGAGGCCATGTTTAACGCTACCAGCAAACTCTATCCATTGGTTTTCTTTGAGGGTTAACAACCTGTCAACATTTGTTTGTCTGATGGTAGGTTTAATTACTTCTATAACCCACCACTTGAACTCTTTTTCATTGTGTTTTTGTTCAAGGAAGTGTTCAACAAGAGGTGCGTTTTCTGTTCTACATCTAATTCTAGACTGATGTTGCAAAACTCTTTGTTTGATCATTTGCGTGGTTTTGCCTATATAGATCATGCCACATGGGCATTGAATGCAATAAACCACGTTTTGTGTGCGGCAGTTGGAGAAGTCTTAATTTGTATGGTTTTGCCGTTAAGCTTAAATGATTTGATGTTATCTGTTGTTTCGCAGGCTGCACATTTGTTGCACTTATAGTGCCCTATTATGGGAGCTAGTTGTCTCATGTTTTCAACAACATTCTGGTTATCATTCACATATGCATGGACTAATCTATCCCGTAGATTACGTCCACGTTTGAAAGAGAAAAGAGGCTTGTCTCTAAGTTCTGGTAATTCCGAGAGTAGTGGCCAGTGTTTCAAAACAACCTTCTTCAGTTGATTACTGAGAGTGCCAAAAGTGGTGACACAGACTAAGGGGTTACTCACATCTCGTGCCTTCTCAGAGAGTAGTAGATCACGGTTATTATACCATGCTCTCTTCAGAGATTGTTTTAGAAGTTTATTGGGATAACCTCTTTCGGATAATTTATTCTTCAAGATTTTTGCCTCTTTGAAGTAGTCTGTTTTCTTGGTACAGTTTCTCCTCAAGCGGAGAAACTGACCGAAAGGTAAGCCATCCCTCAATGCCTTTGGATGGTGGCTATTATACCTGAGAAGAGTGTTTCTGGACGTGGGTTTAGTGTAGAGAGTAGTGTACAGTGTGTTCTCTTCGCTCACTTTGATGGTAATGTCCAGAAAATTCATCTGGCAGTTGCTGCTCTCTAGGGTGAAAGACAGATTGGAGTTTCTTTCATTAAGCCATACGTGAAAACATGATAGTAGGTCTTGACTCCCTTTCCAAATCATGAAGACATCGTCAATATACCTGAGCCTGCAAGATATGTTGGCCAGGTAGGGATTTAGGGCATGGTAGATGTATTTTTTCTCAAATTCTGCAACGTAAATATTAGCTATGTCTGGGGCAAAAATTGCCCCCATTGCTACCCCTTTGAGTTGTTGGTAATACGTTCTTTCGAAGAGGAAGAAGTTCTCACACAGGGGGATTCTAAGACACTCTACAATAAAATCAGTTGGTACCTCGTGTGGTCTGATGCGGCTATCCAGAAGATCTTCCAGAATAGCTAAAGCCTCTAGTTGAGGGATGTTCGTATAGAGGCTTTCGATGTCCATTGTTACCATCAGTTCTTCATTCGGGTTAAACCAGTGATTTTCAAGTTTATTTATAACTGTTGTTGTGTCTTTTATGTAGGTATCTGATCTTATGGCAAAAGGACGTATGAAGTAATCAGCGTACTCAGCTAGCGGTTTGAGTATCGAGTTACAGCCAGATACTATGGGCCTGCCTGGTGGTTCAGAGGTGTTCTTATGCACCTTCGGGAGCATGTATATGGCTGGTACCGTGGGTGCTTTGTTAGTCAGAAACGCTGCTTCCTTGTCACAGAGCCAGCCACCGTCTAGGCCTCTTTGGCTGAGACTTAGAATTTCTTTTTGAAGTCTAAGTGTGGGATTGACAGATAGGCGTTTATAATTCTCCTTTACTGTCAGTTGTTTGAGTACCTCTGTTTGATATGCAGATTTGTCCCACAAGACAATTCCTCCACCTTTATCAGCTGGTTTTATCACAGTGTCTGATAATGATTCCAAAGTTTTTAAAGCTGCTGATTCCTCCTTGCTGAGATTGTTTCTGACAAAGGGCATCTTTTTAAAGAGATTCTCGGTTTCTATCAATACCGCTTGCTCAAATGTCATGATTTCTTTTGCTATCAAATTGTTGGGCGGAAAGAAAGTCGATGATGGATGTAAACCTGTAAAGTTTCTTTCACTCTTGAATGTTTTTCTTTGAAGAAGTTTTTTAATCTGATGGTTCTAAAGAATTTGTATAGCTCTAGTTTTGTCTGAAATTGGTTATTGCGATTGGTGGGTACAAAGGAGAGACCTGCAGATAGAACTTTAGTTTCAGGCTCTGTCAATATATGATTGGAAATATTGAATATTGGTATGGTATTGTTGTTGTTCACCATTCGTAGTATTGGTTGCGCGTCTGGCGCTGGCCCGGGGTGTACTGGTTCCGAAACCATCCCCTTCTCCCGCCTCTGTTGTTCCGGGGTCGTCCTGTTCTTCTCCTGTCCTGTCCTAAAAAAACAGGTTGGCGAGAGGTGGAGGGCTGTTGATCAAAGCTAGGTCTAGATTGACCTCCCTGTTCAGAGTCTGTCTCAGATCCTGTTTCTGAGAAGTTGACACGTTTGTGTTGAAATTGTTGTGTACCTCTCTGGTTGTTGTGAGGTTCGTAAAAGTCTTTTTGAAGATAAGGATATGTCTTGTCCTTATTGTAGCTCCGTATGTCTTTCTGAAGCTTATCAGTTTTTTTCTGTGCGTTAAAGATTTCAAATTCTTTGATAGTTTGCGCAACTTTATCTAAAAGCACCTTGGCATTCGTGATGTTGCTATCAGAGTTGATCTTGTTTTCAATAGCACTTTTGGCACTCTCAGTAATCAACTGAAGAAGGTTGTTTTGAAACACTGGCCACTACTCTCGGAATTACCAGAACTTAGAGACAAGCCTCTTTTCTCTTTCAAACGTGGACGTAATCTACGGGATAGATTAGTCCATGCATATGTGAATGATAACCAGAATGTTGTTGAAAACATGAGACAACTAGCTCCCATAATAGGGCACTATAAGTGCAACAAATGTGCAGCCTGCGAAACAACAGATAACATCAAATCATTTAAGCTTAACGGCAAAACCATACAAATTAAGACCTTCTCCAACTGCCGCACACAAAACGTGGTTTATTGCATTCAATGCCCATGTGGCATGATCTATATAGGCAAAACCACGCAAATGATCAAACAAAGAGTTTTGCAACATCAGTCTAGAATTAGATGTAGAACAGAAAACGCACCTCTTGTTGAACACTTCCTTGAACAAAAACACAATGAAAAAGAGTTCAAGTGGTGGGTTATAGAAGTAATTAAACCTACCATCAGACAAACAAATGTTGACAGGTTGTTAACCCTCAAAGAAAACCAATGGATAGAGTTTGCTGGTAGCGTTAAACATGGCCTCAACTCCTCCACTGAATGGCATACATTAGCCTGTTTAACATAAGTTTACTTCCCAGTCATTAGTGCTATTCTCAGATACACTGTGTATTAAAGCTTAGAGATTGTGAGCGCACTAGGACTGCGACAGACTTTCAAGTGATCTATGTATAATTCATCTGGACATTAGGCTACTACATACAAGAATACATAAGAGGCATCCTTTCCCTGTCATAATCCTGTAGATGCAGTGCTGTTACAGAATGTGCGCGCTCTAATATTGCGACAGGTGAACTGCCACTTTGTTATTGTTTTTTATTATTGTACATCCAATTTGTCAGGAAATAATATATACACATTTATTTCTGCTTTGGACACAACCAATCTTGTCAGTTTACTAAATACAGACAGCAAATTCGAGACATTGACGATTTTTATAAATAGTTAAATAATTAACGCGGATTTTGCGTGGTTAAACTCTAATACCTCGACACTACTTGTCTGATATTTCCCCATATAAATCTTGGCAAGTGTAGTTACATAGGTGTCCACACGAAAAACACAGACCAACGACCATTCCAAAATGGCGATTGTTTTCAACATCACTCGGTCGCGTCATTCGACCATGTGACCATGACGTACGAATCAGGCTCTGCATTTATCTCTGTCTGACAGGCTCCCTTTTGCATCAGTTTCACTCTGACGCTCACTCGTAGGAACGGAACCTTCGCCGGTACTACACCGCTTCTAAGTAAGTACTCTGCTGCTCCCTGGACCTTTGATTAAATGGAACCGCGCTTTGCAATTGCTGCTCGAGCCAGCCAGAACGGGTGCAATACGTAACCGCGCTTTGTAATTGCCACTCGAGCCAGACAGAACGGGTGCACTATTTAACACTGCCTATCGCGCTTAAAACAAAGGCTATGTCGTGTTGAATGTCCGGTCACCAATTCAAACCTAATGTCGGTATGTGGCACTTTAGAGATATATGCTCTATTTGCTAGCCTGAGCTTTCATAATGCACGCTTAAACTAGCGAGGCTTTTCGATATATTTTCCTTAACACGTTTCTGATTTTAAATAACTGGATTCTGAGCATTAACCTCAGCATTTATCTGCTTGTGACACGCATACATTTTTTATATAAACGGTATGAAGACAGCACTCGATCTTCATGACCACAAGCCGTTTTTCATGTCTCCAATTATAAACACTTAAACTTAGGCTTCTTCCTTTTCTTCTGGATATTCCTCTGCCTAGAATTCCATTATCCACTTATAACTGTCTATAATGGGATACCCCACGGTGTTACAAATGACTGTATTAGTTCACATTTCACACCATGAAACAGTCTGCTCTTTCTTGATAACTGTAAACACCCACATAAGCAGGCTACAACATAAATCTTATTTTTGATTTTGTTTTCAGCGACTAAATCCTGAGACTCAGTACAGGAACATCGCCTATTAAGAATTATACTACAGGCGTGATTTGTTGTTCGCCTAAGGTAACCAACATACCCATAAACAACTTCCGCTTTGATAGCCTATAAACTCAACCATCAACTGACAATTTTATTAGTGTATTATGTGTTTTCCATAGGCTATGACCCATTGACAGTGAATACGTTTCACCAGGTTGAACCACAGCCATCAACATTTATAGGCTTTTCCTATACTCACTATAAGTAAGTGTGTCTCCCCCATCTTTTTGAGAAAATAATGATTTTAAACTCTGTAAGCCAACACCTTAGTCACCACACTGACTAGGTTATTAAGCTACTGTGTGTTCTAGGAATGAACTATCTAGAATATTGCAATGATTTTGTGTTTAAATGACTGTCACCCCTGAAATGTACAAATGTTCATGATCAACTGTTAGCAACACGTTTTAAGAATACATGGTAACTGTATTAATTTTCTTATAGGGGACATCTATATTGCATAAAACTTTTTGTCCTGATGATGGTCTCTGGATACTACTAGTGAGACCGAAACGTCGACACGTCTATCCAAGTCTTCAGTCTATTCTTTGACTTTCTATTTTATTTTAAAAGAAGTCAATTTTTATATATATTTGTTCAAAGACTGGATTGTTTCTTTTGTACAATGGATTGTTTCGCTGTTTCCACGTACCTAAGATCTGTATGCAATCATTCCTGATTTTTGATTATGTACCCTTACATTTGAATACGAAATATAAATATTTTCTCTATCAAAAATATCTGTTCGTGTTGCTTTCCATTTGTCTTCCCTGATTCATTCGGTGTATAAAACTAAATTAATCAACGTAACTCCATAATCTCTAGGGGGCTAGTGTGGTAGCTTTCATAGAGTGTTCACATTTTTTTGAATTAATTCAATTAGAGCAGTACCCGATTCATTCGCTTCTCAAGTCTCAATAATAAAGGCTGTGTCCTACTGCAGTAAATCACTACCTTTAAACAAATCCCTTGTTGGCATCTTCCCCATAACAATACGACTGCCCAAGCCAACAAGGGTTTATTGGGTTACCCACCTCGTGCTCATTCTCTAAGCGCAGACAAGCTCTGCTGTGGGCCACTATATAGTGGTTGAACAGGTAATCACCTGTATATCTTTCTTGATGTCTGAAACAGAAACCCTTTCATACACGGAGGAATATGTCCAAAAAATAGCAGCAGGACCCTCCCTACTAGGTAACAAAAACACAGCTACACAGTTACCCTATGAGACTGATCTCATTCAACTTGAAAGACTGAAAAAAAAGCTGGTGAGAACAGAGCTGCATGCCAAATTTCTCACTGATTGTCTCAACAACAATATCATTCCCACTGGTCTGCAGATCAGGAACATTCCTATCATCTTTATAGACGACAACGAATTCAAAACCAACTTCAGTTTTGCGGCAAATAAATGCTCCAGGACATGGATGGTCCTCAGTATCGAGACTGCATCTAAACAAATTATCCTTTTACTAAAGGAAATTGAAGCTATTGAAAACAAGATCAACTCTGATAGCAACATCACGAATGCCAAGGTGCTTTTAGATAAAGTTGCGCAAACTATCAAAGAATTTGAAATTTTTAACGCACAGAAAAAAACTGATAAGCTTCAGAAAGACATACGGAGCTACAATAAGGACAAGACATATCCTTATCTTCAAAAAGACTTTTACGAACCTCACAACAACCAGAGAGGTACACAACAATTTCAACACAAACGTGTCAACTTCTCAGAAACAGGATCTGAGACAGACTCTGAACAGGGAGGTCAATCTAGACCTAGCTTTGATCAACAGCCCTCTACCTCTCGCCAACCTGTTTTTTTAGGACAGGACAGGAGAAGAACAGGACGACCCCGGAACAACAGAGGCGGGAGAAGGGGATGGTTTCGGAACCAGTACACCCCGGGCCAGCGCCAGACGCGCACCAATACTACGAATGGTGAACAACAACAATACCATACCAATATTCAATATTTCCAATCATATATTGACAGAGCCTGAAACTAAAGTTCTATCTGCAGGTCTCTCCTTTGTACCCACCAATCGCAATAACCAATTTCAGACAAAACTAGAGCTATACAAATTCTTTAGAACCATCAGATTAAAAAACTTCTTCAAAGAAAAAACATTCAAGAGTGAAAGAAACTTTACAGGTTTACATCCATCATCGACTTTCTTTCCGCCCAACAATTTGATAGCAAAAGAAATCATGACATTTGAGCAAGCGGTATTGATAGAAACCGAGAATCTCTTTAAAAAGATGCCCTTTGTCAGAAACAATCTCAGCAAGGAGGAATCAGCAGCTTTAAAAACTTTGGAATCATTATCAGACACTGTGATAAAACCAGCTGATAAAGGTGGAGGAATTGTCTTGTGGGACAAATCTGCATATCAAACAGAGGTACTCAAACAACTGACAGTAAAGGAGAATTATAAACGCCTATCTGTCAATCCCACACTTAGACTTCAAAAAGAAATTCTAAGTCTCAGCCAAAGAGGCCTAGACGGTGGCTGGCTCTGTGACAAGGAAGCAGCGTTTCTGACTAACAAAGCACCCACGGTACCAGCCATATACATGCTCCCGAAGGTGCATAAGAACACCTCTGAACCACCAGGCAGGCCCATAGTATCTGGCTGTAACTCGATACTCAAACCGCTAGCTGAGTACGCTGATTACTTCATACGTCCTTTTGCCATAAGATCAGATACCTACATAAAAGACACAACAACAGTTATAAATAAACTTGAAAATCACTGGTTTAACCCGAATGAAGAACTGATGGTAACAATGGACATCGAAAGCCTCTATACGAACATCCCTTAACTAGAGGCTTTAGCTATTCTGGAAGATCTTCTGGATAGCCGCATCAGACCACACGAGGTACCAACTGATTTTATTGTAGAGTGTCTTAGAATCCCCCTGTGTGAGAACTTCTTCCTCTTCGAAAGAACGTATTACCAACAACTCAAAGGGGTAGCAATGGGGGCAATTTTTGCCCCAGACATAGCTAATATTTACGTTGCAGAATTTGAGAAAAAATACATCTACCATGCCCTAAATCCCTACCTGGCCAACATATCTTGCTGGCTCAGGTATATAGACGATGTCTTCATGATTTGGAAAGGGAGTCAAGACCTACTATCATGTTTTCACGTATGGCTTAATGAAAGAAACTCCAATCTGTCTTTCACCCTAGAGAGCAGCAACTGCCAGATGAATTTTCTGGACATTACCATCAAAGTGAGCGAAGAGAACACACTGTACACTACTCTCTACACTAAACCCACGTCCAGAAACACTCTTCTCAGGTATAATAGCCACCATCCAAAGGCATTGAGGGATGGCTTACCTTTCGGTCAGTTTCTCCGCTTGAGGAGAAACTGTACCAAGAAAACAGACTACTTCAAAGAGGCAAAAATCTTGAAGAATAAATTATCCGAAAGAGGTTATCCCAATAAACTTCTAAAACAATCTCTGAAGAGAGCATGGTATAATAACCGTGATCTACTACTCTCTGAGAAGGCACGAGATGTGAGTAACCCCTTAGTCTGTGTCACCACTTTTGGCACTCTCAGTAATCAACTGAAGAAGGTTGTTTTGAAACACTGGCCACTACTCTCGGAATTACCAGAACTTAGAGACAAGCCTCTTTTCTCTTTCAAACGTGGACGTAATCTACGGGATAGATTAGTCCATGCATATGTGAATGATAACCAGAATGTTGTTGAAAACATGAGACAACTAGCTCCCATAATAGGGCACTATAAGTGCAACAAATGTGCAGCCTGCGAAACAACAGATAACATCAAATCATTTAAGCTTAACGGCAAAACCATACAAATTAAGACCTTCTCCAACTGCCGCACACAAAACGTGGTTTATTGCATTCAATGCCCATGTGGCATGATCTATATAGGCAAAACCACGCAAATGATCAAACAAAGAGTTTTGCAACATCAGTCTAGAATTAGATGTAGAACAGAAAACGCACCTCTTGTTGAACACTTCCTTGAACAAAAACACAATGAAAAAGAGTTCAAGTGGTGGGTTATAGAAGTAATTAAACCTACCATCAGACAAACAAATGTTGACAGGTTGTTAACCCTCAAAGAAAACCAATGGATAGAGTTTGCTGGTAGCGTTAAACATGGCCTCAACTCCTCCACTGAATGGCATACATTAGCCTGTTTAACATAAGTTTACTTCCCAGTCATTAGTGCTATTCTCAGATACACTGTGTATTAAAGCTTAGAGATTGTGAGCGCACTAGGACTGCGACAGACTTTCAAGTGATCTATGTATAATTCATCTGGACATTAGGCTACTACATACAAGAATACATAAGAGGCATCCTTTCCCTGTCATAATCCTGTAGATGCAGTGCTGTTACAGAATGTGCGCGCTCTAATATTGCGACAGGTGAACTGCCACTTTGTTATTGTTTTTTATTATTGTACATCGAATTTGTCAGGAAATAATATATACACATTTATTTCTGCTTTGGACACAACCAATCTTGTCAGTTTACTAAATACAGACAGCAAATTCGAGACATTGACGATTTTTATAAATAGTTAAATAATTAACGCGGATTTTGCGTGGTTAAACTCTAATACCTCGACACTACTTGTCTGATATTTCCCCATATAAATCTTGGCAAGTGTAGTTACATAGGTGTCCACACGAAAAACACAGACCAACGACCATTCCAAAATGGCGATTGTTTTCAACATCACTCGGTCGCGTCATTCGACCATGTGACCATGACGTACGAATCAGGCTCTGCATTTATCTCTGTCTGACAGGCTCCCTTTTGCATCAGTTTCACTCTGACGCTCACTCGTAGGAACGGAACCTTCGCCGGTACTACACCGCTTCTAAGTAAGTACTCTGCTGCTCCCTGGACCTTTGATTAAATGGAACCGCGCTTTGCAATTGCTGCTCGAGCCAGCCAGAACGGGTGCAATACGTAACCGCGCTTTGTAATTGCCACTCGAGCCAGACAGAACGGGTGCACTATTTAACACTGCCTATCGCGCTTAAAACAAAGGCTATGTCGTGTTGAATGTCCGGTCACCAATTCAAACCTAATGTCGGTATGTGGCACTTTAGAGATATATGCTCTATTTGCTAGCCTGAGCTTTCATAATGCACGCTTAAACTAGCGAGGCTTTTCGATATATTTTCCTTAACACGTTTCTGATTTTAAATAACTGGATTCTGAGCATTAACCTCAGCATTTATCTGCTTGTGACACGCATACATTTTTTATATAAACGGTATGAAGACAGCACTCGATCTTCATGACCACAAGCCGTTTTTCATGTCTCCAATTATAAACACTTAAACTTAGGCTTCTTCCTTTTCTTCTGGATATTCCTCTGCCTAGAATTCCATTATCCACTTATAACTGTCTATAATGGGATACCCCACGGTGTTACAAATGACTGTATTAGTTCACATTTCACACCATGAAACAGTCTGCTCTTTCTTGATAACTGTAAACACCCACATAAGCAGGCTACAACATAAATCTTATTTTTGATTTTGTTTTCAGCGACTAAATCCTGAGACTCAGTACAGGAACATCGCCTATTAAGAATTATACTACAGGCGTGATTTGTTGTTCGCCTAAGGTAATCAACATACCCATAAACAACTTCCGCTTTGATAGCCTATAAACTCAACCATCAACTGACAATTTTATTAGTGTATTATGTGTTTTCCATAGGCTATGACCCATTGACAGTGAATACGTTTCACCAGGTTGAACCACAGCCATCAACATTTATAGGCTTTTCCTATACTCACTATAAGTAAGTGTGTCTCCCCCATCTTTTTGAGAAAATAATGATTTTAAACTCTGTAAGCCAACACCTTAGTCACCACACTGACTAGGTTATTAAGCTACTGTGTGTTCTAGGAATGAACTATCTAGAATATTGCAATGATTTTGTGTTTAAATGACTGTCACCCCTGAAATGTACAAATGTTCATGATCAACTGTTAGCAACACGTTTTAAGAATACATGGTAACTGTATTAATTTTCTTATAGGGGACATCTATATTGCATAAAACTTTTTGTCCTGATGATGGTCTCTGGATACTACTAGTGAGACCGAAACGTCGACACGTCTATCCAAGTCTTCAGTCTATTCTTTGACTTTCTATTTTATTTTAAAAGAAGTCAATTTTTATATATATTTGTTCAAAGACTGGATTGTTTCTTTTGTACAATGGATTGTTTCGCTGTTTCCACGTACCTAAGATCTGTATGCAATCATTCCTGATTTTTGATTATGTACCCTTACATTTGAATACGAAATATAAATATTTTCTCTATCAAAAATATCTGTTCGTGTTGCTTTCCATTTGTCTTCCCTGATTCATTCGGTGTATAAAACTAAATTAATCAACGTAACTCCATAATCTCTAGGGGGCTAGTGTGGTAGCTTTCATAGAGTGTTCACATTTTTTTGAATTAATTCAATTAGAGCAGTACCCGATTCATTCGCTTCTCAAGTCTCAATAATAAAGGCTGTGTCCTACTGCAGTAAATCACTACCTTTAAACAAATCCCTTGTTGGCATCTTCCCCATAACAATACGACTGCCCAAGCCAACAAGGGTTTATTGGGTTACCCACCTCGTGCTCATTCTCTAAGCGCAGACAAGCTCTGCTGTGGGCCACTATATAGTGGTTGAACAGGTAATCACCTGTATATCTTTCTTGATGTCTGAAACAGAAACCCTTTCATACACGGAGGAATATGTCCAAAAAATAGCAGCAGGACCCTCCCTACTAGGTAACAAAAACACAGCTACACAGTTACCCTATGAGACTGATCTCATTCAACTTGAAAGACTGAAAAAAAAAGCTGGTGAGAACAGAGCTGCATGCCAAATTTCTCACTGATTGTCTCAACAACAATATCATTCCCACTGGTCTGCAGATCAGGAACATTCCTATCATCTTTATAGACGACAACGAATTCAAAACCAACTTCAGTTTTGCGGCAAATAAATGCTCCAGGACATGGATGGTCCTCAGTATCGAGACTGCATCTAAACAAATTATCCTTTTACTAAAGGAAATTGAAGCTATTGAAAACAAGATCAACTCTGATAGCAACATCACGAATGCCAAGGTGCTTTTAGATAAAGTTGCGCAAACTATCAAAGAATTTGAAATTTTTAACGCACAGAAAAAAACTGATAAGCTTCAGAAAGACATACGGAGCTACAATAAGGACAAGACATATCCTTATCTTCAAAAAGACTTTTACGAACCTCACAACAACCAGAGAGGTACACAACAATTTCAACACAAACGTGTCAACTTCTCAGAAACAGGATCTGAGACAGACTCTGAACAGGGAGGTCAATCTAGACCTAGCTTTGATCAACAGCCCTCTACCTCTCGCCAACCTGTTTTTTTAGGACAGGACAGGAGAAGAACAGGACGACCCCGGAACAACAGAGGCGGGAGAAGGGGATGGTTTCGGAACCAGTACACCCCGGGCCAGCGCCAGACGCGCACCAATACTACGAATGGTGAACAACAACAATACCATACCAATATTCAATATTTCCAATCATATATTGACAGAGCCTGAAACTAAAGTTCTATCTGCAGGTCTCTCCTTTGTACCCACCAATCGCAATAACCAATTTCAGACAAAACTAGAGCTATACAAATTCTTTAGAACCATCAGATTAAAAAACTTCTTCAAAGAAAAAACATTCAAGAGTGAAAGAAACTTTACAGGTTTACATCCATCATCGACTTTCTTTCCGCCCAACAATTTGATAGCAAAAGAAATCATGACATTTGAGCAAGCGGTATTGATAGAAACCGAGAATCTCTTTAAAAAGATGCCCTTTGTCAGAAACAATCTCAGCAAGGAGGAATCAGCAGCTTTAAAAACTTTGGAATCATTATCAGACACTGTGATAAAACCAGCTGATAAAGGTGGAGGAATTGTCTTGTGGGACAAATCTGCATATCAAACAGAGGTACTCAAACAACTGACAGTAAAGGAGAATTATAAACGCCTATCTGTCAATCCCACACTTAGACTTCAAAAAGAAATTCTAAGTCTCAGCCAAAGAGGCCTAGACGGTGGCTGGCTCTGTGACAAGGAAGCAGCGTTTCTGACTAACAAAGCACCCACGGTACCAGCCATATACATGCTCCCGAAGGTGCATAAGAACACCTCTGAACCACCAGGCAGGCCCATAGTATCTGGCTGTAACTCGATACTCAAACCGCTAGCTGAGTACGCTGATTACTTCATACGTCCTTTTGCCATAAGATCAGATACCTACATAAAAGACACAACAACAGTTATAAATAAACTTGAAAATCACTGGTTTAACCCGAATGAAGAACTGATGGTAACAATGGACATCGAAAGCCTCTATACGAACATCCCTCAACTAGAGGCTTTAGCTATTCTGGAAGATCTTCTGGATAGCCGCATCAGACCACACGAGGTACCAACTGATTTTATTGTAGAGTGTCTTAGAATCCCCCTGTGTGAGAACTTCTTCCTCTTCGAAAGAACGTATTACCAACAACTCAAAGGGGTAGCAATGGGGGCAATTTTTGCCCCAGACATAGCTAATATTTACGTTGCAGAATTTGAGAAAAAATACATCTACCATGCCCTAAATCCCTACCTGGCCAACATATCTTGCTGGCTCAGGTATATAGACGATGTCTTCATGATTTGGAAAGGGAGTCAAGACCTACTATCATGTTTTCACGTATGGCTTAATGAAAGAAACTCCAATCTGTCTTTCACCCTAGAGAGCAGCAACTGCCAGATGAATTTTCTGGACATTACCATCAAAGTGAGCGAAGAGAACACACTGTACACTACTCTCTACACTAAACCCACGTCCAGAAACACTCTTCTCAGGTATAATAGCCACCATCCAAAGGCATTGAGGGATGGCTTACCTTTCGGTCAGTTTCTCCGCTTGAGGAGAAACTGTACCAAGAAAACAGACTACTTCAAAGAGGCAAAAATCTTGAAGAATAAATTATCCGAAAGAGGTTATCCCAATAAACTTCTAAAACAATCTCTGAAGAGAGCATGGTATAATAACCGTGATCTACTACTCTCTGAGAAGGCACGAGATGTGAGTAACCCCTTAGTCTGTGTCACCACTTTTGGCACTCTCAGTAATCAACTGAAGAAGGTTGTTTTGAAACACTGGCCACTACTCTCGGAATTACCAGAACTTAGAGACAAGCCTCTTTTCTCTTTCAAACGTGGACGTAATCTACGGGATAGATTAGTCCATGCATATGTGAATGATAACCAGAATGTTGTTGAAAACATGAGACAACTAGCTCCCATAATAGGGCACTATAAGTGCAACAAATGTGCAGCCTGCGAAACAACAGATAACATCAAATCATTTAAGCTTAACGGCAAAACCATACAAATTAAGACCTTCTCCAACTGCCGCACACAAAACGTGGTTTATTGCATTCAATGCCCATGTGGCATGATCTATATAGGCAAAACCACGCAAATGATCAAACAAAGAGTTTTGCAACATCAGTCTAGAATTAGATGTAGAACAGAAAACGCACCTCTTGTTGAACACTTCCTTGAACAAAAACACAATGAAAAAGAGTTCAAGTGGTGGGTTATAGAAGTAATTAAACCTACCATCAGACAAACAAATGTTGACAGGTTGTTAACCCTCAAAGAAAACCAATGGATAGAGTTTGCTGGTAGCGTTAAACATGGCCTCAACTCCTCCACTGAATGGCATACATTAGCCTGTTTAACATAAGTTTACTTCCCAGTCATTAGTGCTATTCTCAGATACACTGTGTATTAAAGCTTAGAGATTGTGAGCGCACTAGGACTGCAACAGACTTTCTAGTGATCTATGTATAATTCATCTGGACATTAGGCTACTACATACAAGAATACATAAGAGGCATCCTTTCCCTGTCATAATCCTGTAGATGCAGTGCTGTTACAGAATGTGCGCGCTCTAATATTGCGACAGGTGAACTGCCACTTTGTTATTGTTTTTTATTATTGTACATCCAATTTGTCAGGAAATAATATATACACATTTATTTCTGCTTTGGACACAACCAATCTTGTCAGTTTACTAAATACAGACAGCAAATTCGAGACATTGACGATTTTTATAAATAGTTAAATAATTAACGCGGATTTTGCGTGGTTAAACTCTAATACCTCGACACTACTTGTCTGATATTTCCCCATATAAATCTTGGCAAGTGTAGTTACATAGGTGTCCACACGAAAAACACAGACCAACGACCATTCCAAAATGGCGATTGTTTTCAACATCACTCGGTCGCGTCATTCGACCATGTGACCATGACGTACGAATCAGGCTCTGCATTTATCTCTGTCTGACAGGCTCCCTTTTGCATCAGTTTCACTCTGACGCTCACTCGTAGGAACGGAACCTTCGCCGGTACTACACCGCTTCTAAGTAAGTACTCTGCTGCTCCCTGGACCTTTGATTAAATGGAACCGCGCTTTGCAATTGCTGCTCGAGCCAGCCAGAACGGGTGCAATACGTAACCGCGCTTTGTAATTGCCACTCGAGCCAGACAGAACGGGTGCACTATTTAACACTGCCTATCGCGCTTAAAACAAAGGCTATGTCGTGTTGAATGTCCGGTCACCAATTCAAACCTAATGTCGGTATGTGGCACTTTAGAGATATATGCTCTATTTGCTAGCCTGAGCTTTCATAATGCACGCTTAAACTAGCGAGGCTTTTCGATATATTTTCCTTAACACGTTTCTGATTTTAAATAACTGGATTCTGAGCATTAACCTCAGCATTTATCTGCTTGTGACACGCATACATTTTTTATATAAACGGTATGAAGACAGCACTCGATCTTCATGACCACAAGCCGTTTTTCATGTCTCCAATTATAAACACTTAAACTTAGGCTTCTTCCTTTTCTTCTGGATATTCCTCTGCCTAGAATTCCATTATCCACTTATAACTGTCTATAATGGGATACCCCACGGTGTTACAAATGACTGTATTAGTTCACATTTCACACCATGAAACAGTCTGCTCTTTCTTGATAACTGTAAACACCCACATAAGCAGGCTACAACATAAATCTTATTTTTGATTTTGTTTTCAGCGACTAAATCCTGAGACTCAGTACAGGAACATCGCCTATTAAGAATTATACTACAGGCGTGATTTGTTGTTCGCCTAAGGTAACCAACATACCCATAAACAACTTCCGCTTTGATAGCCTATAAACTCAACCATCAACTGACAATTTTATTAGTGTATTATGTGTTTTCCATAGGCTATGACCCATTGACAGTGAATACGTTTCACCAGGTTGAACCACAGCCATCAACATTTATAGGCTTTTCCTATACTCACTATAAGTAAGTGTGTCTCCCCCATCTTTTTGAGAAAATAATGATTTTAAACTCTGTAAGCCAACACCTTAGTCACCACACTGACTAGGTTATTAAGCTACTGTGTGTTCTAGGAATGAACTATCTAGAATATTGCAATGATTTTGTGTTTAAATGACTGTCACCCCTGAAATGTACAAATGTTCATGATCAACTGTTAGCAACACGTTTTAAGAATACATGGTAACTGTATTAATTTTCTTATAGGGGACATCTATATTGCATAAAACTTTTTGTCCTGATGATGGTCTCTGGATACTACTAGTGAGACCGAAACGTCGACACGTCTATCCAAGTCTTCAGTCTATTCTTTGACTTTCTATTTTATTTTAAAAGAAGTCAATTTTTATATATATTTGTTCAAAGACTGGATTGTTTCTTTTGTACAATGGATTGTTTCGCTGTTTCCACGTACCTAAGATCTGTATGCAATCATTCCTGATTTTTGATTATGTACCCTTACATTTGAATACGAAATATAAATATTTTCTCTATCAAAAATATCTGTTCGTGTTGCTTTCCATTTGTCTTCCCTGATTCATTCGGTGTATAAAACTAAATTAATCAACGTAACTCCATAATCTCTAGGGGGCTAGTGTGGTAGCTTTCATAGAGTGTTCACATTTTTTTGAATTAATTCAATTAGAGCAGTACCCGATTCATTCGCTTCTCAAGTCTCAATAATAAAGGCTGTGTCCTACTGCAGTAAATCACTACCTTTAAACAAATCCCTTGTTGGCATCTTCCCCATAACAATACGACTGCCCAAGCCAACAAGGGTTTATTGGGTTACCCACCTCGTGCTCATTCTCTAAGCGCAGACAAGCTCTGCTGTGGGCCACTATATAGTGGTTGAACAGGTAATCACCTGTATATCTTTCTTGATGTCTGAAACAGAAACCCTTTCATACACGGAGGAATATGTCCAAAAAATAGCAGCAGGACCCTCCCTACTAGGTAACAAAAACACAGCTACACAGTTACCCTATGAGACTGATCTCATTCAACTTGAAAGACTGAAAAAAAAGCTGGTGAGAACAGAGCTGCATGCCAAATTTCTCACTGATTGTCTCAACAACAATATCATTCCCACTGGTCTGCAGATCAGGAACATTCCTATCATCTTTATAGACGACAACGAATTCAAAACCAACTTCAGTTTTGCGGCAAATAAATGCTCCAGGACATGGATGGTCCTCAGTATCGAGACTGCATCTAAACAAATTATCCTTTTACTAAAGGAAATTGAAGCTATTGAAAACAAGATCAACTCTGATAGCAACATCACGAATGCCAAGGTGCTTTTAGATAAAGTTGCGCAAACTATCAAAGAATTTGAAATTTTTAACGCACAGAAAAAAACTGATAAGCTTCAGAAAGACATACGGAGCTACAATAAGGACAAGACATATCCTTATCTTCAAAAAGACTTTTACGAACCTCACAACAACCAGAGAGGTACACAACAATTTCAACACAAACGTGTCAACTTCTCAGAAACAGGATCTGAGACAGACTCTGAACAGGGAGGTCAATCTAGACCTAGCTTTGATCAACAGCCCTCCACCTCTCGCCAACCTGTTTTTTTAGGACAGGACAGGAGAAGAACAGGACGACCCCGGAACAACAGAGGCGGGAGAAGGGGATGGTTTCGGAACCAGTACACCCCGGGCCAGCGCCAGACGCGCACCAATACTACGAATGGTGAACAACAACAATACCATACCAATATTCAATATTTCCAATCATATATTGACAGAGCCTGAAACTAAAGTTCTATCTGCAGGTCTCTCCTTTGTACCCACCAATCGCAATAACCAATTTCAGACAAAACTAGAGCTATACAAATTCTTTAGAACCATCAGATTAAAAAACTTCTTCAAAGAAAAAACATTCAAGAGTGAAAGAAACTTTACAGGTTTACATCCATCATCGACTTTCTTTCCGCCCAACAATTTGATAGCAAAAGAAATCATGACATTTGAGCAAGCGGTATTGATAGAAACCGAGAATCTCTTTAAAAAGATGCCCTTTGTCAGAAACAATCTCAGCAAGGAGGAATCAGCAGCTTTAAAAACTTTGGAATCATTATCAGACACTGTGATAAAAACCAGCTGATAAAGGTGGAGGAATTGTCTTGTGGGACAAATCTGCATATCAAACAGAGGTACTCAAACAACTGACAGTAAAGGAGAATTATAAACGCCTATCTGTCAATCCCACACTTAGACTTCAAAAAGAAATTCTAAGTCTCAGCCAAAGAGGCCTAGACGGTGGCTGGCTCTGTGACAAGGAAGCAGCGTTTCTGACTAACAAAGCACCCACGGTACCAGCCATATACATGCTCCCGAAGGTGCATAAGAACACCTCTGAACCACCAGGCAGGCCCATAGTATCTGGCTGTAACTCGATACTCAAACCGCTAGCTGAGTACGCTGATTACTTCATACGTCCTTTTGCCATAAGATCAGATACCTACATAAAAGACACAACAACAGTTATAAATAAACTTGAAAATCACTGGTTTAACCCGAATGAAGAACTGATGGTAACAATGGACATCGAAAGCCTCTATACGAACATCCCTTAACTAGAGGCTTTAGCTATTCTGGAAGATCTTCTGGATAGCCGCATCAGACCACACGAGGTACCAACTGATTTTATTGTAGAGTGTCTTAGAATCCCCCTGTGTGAGAACTTCTTCCTCTTCGAAAGAACGTATTACCAACAACTCAAAGGGGTAGCAATGGGGGCAATTTTTGCCCCAGACATAGCTAATATTTACGTTGCAGAATTTGAGAAAAAATACATCTACCATGCCCTAAATCCCTACCTGGCCAACATATCTTGCTGGCTCAGGTATATAGACGATGTCTTCATGATTTGGAAAGGGAGTCAAGACCTACTATCATGTTTTCACGTATGGCTTAATGAAAGAAACTCCAATCTGTCTTTCACCCTAGAGAGCAGCAACTGCCAGATGAATTTTCTGGACATTACCATCAAAGTGAGCGAAGAGAACACACTGTACACTACTCTCTACACTAAACCCACGTCCAGAAACACTCTTCTCAGGTATAATAGCCACCATCCAAAGGCATTGAGGGATGGCTTACCTTTCGGTCAGTTTCTCCGCTTGAGGAGAAACTGTACCAAGAAAACAGACTACTTCAAAGAGGCAAAAATCTTGAAGAATAAATTATCCGAAAGAGGTTATCCCAATAAACTTCTAAAACAATCTCTGAAGAGAGCATGGTATAATAACCGTGATCTACTACTCTCTGAGAAGGCACGAGATGTGAGTAACCCCTTAGTCTGTGTCACCACTTTTGGCACTCTCAGTAATCAACTGAAGAAGGTTGTTTTGAAACACTGGCCACTACTCTCGGAATTACCAGAACTTAGAGACAAGCCTCTTTTCTCTTTCAAACGTGGACGTAATCTACGGGATAGATTAGTCCATGCATATGTGAATGATAACCAGAATGTTGTTGAAAACATGAGACAACTAGCTCCCATAATAGGGCACTATAAGTGCAACAAATGTGCAGCCTGCGAAACAACAGATAACATCAAATCATTTAAGCTTAACGGCAAAACCATACAAATTAAGACCTTCTCCAACTGCCGCACACAAAACGTGGTTTATTGCATTCAATGCCCATGTGGCATGATCTATATAGGCAAAACCACGCAAATGATCAAACAAAGAGTTTTGCAACATCAGTCTAGAATTAGATGTAGAACAGAAAACGCACCTCTTGTTGAACACTTCCTTGAACAAAAACACAATGAAAAAGAGTTCAAGTGGTGGGTTATAGAAGTAATTAAACCTACCATCAGACAAACAAATGTTGACAGGTTGTTAACCCTCAAAGAAAACCAATGGATAGAGTTTGCTGGTAGCGTTAAACATGGCCTCAACTCCTCCACTGAATGGCATACATTAGCCTGTTTAACATAAGTTTACTTCCCAGTCATTAGTGCTATTCTCAGATACACTGTGTATTAAAGCTTAGAGATTGTGAGCGCACTAGGACTGCGACAGACTTTCAAGTGATCTATGTATAATTCATCTGGACATTAGGCTACTACATACAAGAATACATAAGAGGCATCCTTTCCCTGTCATAATCCTGTAGATGCAGTGCTGTTACAGAATGTGCGCGCTCTAATATTGCGACAGGTGAACTGCCACTTTGTTATTGTTTTTTATTATTGTACATCGAATTTGTCAGGAAATAATATATACACATTTATTTCTGCTTTGGACACAACCAATCTTGTCAGTTTACTAAATACAGACAGCAAATTCGAGACATTGACGATTTTTATAAATAGTTAAATAATTAACGCGGATTTTGCGTGGTTAAACTCTAATACCTCGACACTACTTGTCTGATATTTCCCCATATAAATCTTGGCAAGTGTAGTTACATAGGTGTCCACACGAAAAACACAGACCAACGACCATTCCAAAATGGCGATTGTTTTCAACATCACTCGGTCGCGTCATTCGACCATGTGACCATGACGTACGAATCAGGCTCTGCATTTATCTCTGTCTGACAGGCTCCCTTTTGCATCAGTTTCACTCTGACGCTCACTCGTAGGAACGGAACCTTCGCCGGTACTACACCGCTTCTAAGTAAGTACTCTGCTGCTCCCTGGACCTTTGATTAAATGGAACCGCGCTTTGCAATTGCTGCTCGAGCCAGCCAGAACGGGTGCAATACGTAACCGCGCTTTGTAATTGCCACTCGAGCCAGACAGAACGGGTGCACTATTTAACACTGCCTATCGCGCTTAAAACAAAGGCTATGTCGTGTTGAATGTCCGGTCACCAATTCAAACCTAATGTCGGTATGTGGCACTTTAGAGATATATGCTCTATTTGCTAGCCTGAGCTTTCATAATGCACGCTTAAACTAGCGAGGCTTTTCGATATATTTTCCTTAACACGTTTCTGATTTTAAATAACTGGATTCTGAGCATTAACCTCAGCATTTATCTGCTTGTGACACGCATACATTTTTTATATAAACGGTATGAAGACAGCACTCGATCTTCATGACCACAAGCCGTTTTTCATGTCTCCAATTATAAACACTTAAACTTAGGCTTCTTCCTTTTCTTCTGGATATTCCTCTGCCTAGAATTCCATTATCCACTTATAACTGTCTATAATGGGATACCCCACGGTGTTACAAATGACTGTATTAGTTCACATTTCACACCATGAAACAGTCTGCTCTTTCTTGATAACTGTAAACACCCACATAAGCAGGCTACAACATAAATCTTATTTTTGATTTTGTTTTCAGCGACTAAATCCTGAGACTCAGTACAGGAACATCGCCTATTAAGAATTATACTACAGGCGTGATTTGTTGTTCGCCTAAGGTAATCAACATACCCATAAACAACTTCCGCTTTGATAGCCTATAAACTCAACCATCAACTGACAATTTTATTAGTGTATTATGTGTTTTCCATAGGCTATGACCCATTGACAGTGAATACGTTTCACCAGGTTGAACCACAGCCATCAACATTTATAGGCTTTTCCTATACTCACTATAAGTAAGTGTGTCTCCCCCATCTTTTTGAGAAAATAATGATTTTAAACTCTGTAAGCCAACACCTTAGTCACCACACTGACTAGGTTATTAAGCTACTGTGTGTTCTAGGAATGAACTATCTAGAATATTGCAATGATTTTGTGTTTAAATGACTGTCACCCCTGAAATGTACAAATGTTCATGATCAACTGTTAGCAACACGTTTTAAGAATACATGGTAACTGTATTAATTTTCTTATAGGGGACATCTATATTGCATAAAACTTTTTGTCCTGATGATGGTCTCTGGATACTACTAGTGAGACCGAAACGTCGACACGTCTATCCAAGTCTTCAGTCTATTCTTTGACTTTCTATTTTATTTTAAAAGAAGTCAATTTTTATATATATTTGTTCAAAGACTGGATTGTTTCTTTTGTACAATGGATTGTTTCGCTGTTTCCACGTACCTAAGATCTGTATGCAATCATTCCTGATTTTTGATTATGTACCCTTACATTTGAATACGAAATATAAATATTTTCTCTATCAAAAATATCTGTTCGTGTTGCTTTCCATTTGTCTTCCCTGATTCATTCGGTGTATAAAACTAAATTAATCAACGTAACTCCATAATCTCTAGGGGGCTAGTGTGGTAGCTTTCATAGAGTGTTCACATTTTTTTGAATTAATTCAATTAGAGCAGTACCCGATTCATTCGCTTCTCAAGTCTCAATAATAAAGGCTGTGTCCTACTGCAGTAAATCACTACCTTTAAACAAATCCCTTGTTGGCATCTTCCCCATAACAATACGACTGCCCAAGCCAACAAGGGTTTATTGGGTTACCCACCTCGTGCTCATTCTCTAAGCGCAGACAAGCTCTGCTGTGGGCCACTATATAGTGGTTGAACAGGTAATCACCTGTATATCTTTCTTGATGTCTGAAACAGAAACCCTTTCATACACGGAGGAATATGTCCAAAAAATAGCAGCAGGACCCTCCCTACTAGGTAACAAAAACACAGCTACACAGTTACCCTATGAGACTGATCTCATTCAACTTGAAAGACTGAAAAAAAAGCTGGTGAGAACAGAGCTGCATGCCAAATTTCTCACTGATTGTCTCAACAACAATATCATTCCCACTGGTCTGCAGATCAGGAACATTCCTATCATCTTTATAGACGACAACGAATTCAAAACCAACTTCAGTTTTGCGGCAAATAAATGCTCCAGGACATGGATGGTCCTCAGTATCGAGACTGCATCTAAACAAATTATCCTTTTACTAAAGGAAATTGAAGCTATTGAAAACAAGATCAACTCTGATAGCAACATCACGAATGCCAAGGTGCTTTTAGATAAAGTTGCGCAAACTATCAAAGAATTTGAAATTTTTAACGCACAGAAAAAAACTGATAAGCTTCAGAAAGACATACGGAGCTACAATAAGGACAAGACATATCCTTATCTTCAAAAAGACTTTTACGAACCTCACAACAACCAGAGAGGTACACAACAATTTCAACACAAACGTGTCAACTTCTCAGAAACAGGATCTGAGACAGACTCTGAACAGGGAGGTCAATCTAGACCTAGCTTTGATCAACAGCCCTCTACCTCTCGCCAACCTGTTTTTTTAGGACAGGACAGGAGAAGAACAGGACGACCCCGGAACAACAGAGGCGGGAGAAGGGGATGGTTTCGGAACCAGTACACCCCGGGCCAGCGCCAGACGCGCACCAATACTACGAATGGTGAACAACAACAATACCATACCAATATTCAATATTTCCAATCATATATTGACAGAGCCTGAAACTAAAGTTCTATCTGCAGGTCTCTCCTTTGTACCCACCAATCGCAATAACCAATTTCAGACAAAACTAGAGCTATACAAATTCTTTAGAACCATCAGATTAAAAAACTTCTTCAAAGAAAAAACATTCAAGAGTGAAAGAAACTTTACAGGTTTACATCCATCATCGACTTTCTTTCCGCCCAACAATTTGATAGCAAAAGAAATCATGACATTTGAGCAAGCGGTATTGATAGAAACCGAGAATCTCTTTAAAAAGATGCCCTTTGTCAGAAACAATCTCAGCAAGGAGGAATCAGCAGCTTTAAAAACTTTGGAATCATTATCAGACACTGTGATAAAACCAGCTGATAAAGGTGGAGGAATTGTCTTGTGGGACAAATCTGCATATCAAACAGAGGTACTCAAACAACTGACAGTAAAGGAGAATTATAAACGCCTATCTGTCAATCCCACACTTAGACTTCAAAAAGAAATTCTAAGTCTCAGCCAAAGAGGCCTAGACGGTGGCTGGCTCTGTGACAAGGAAGCAGCGTTTCTGACTAACAAAGCACCCACGGTACCAGCCATATACATGCTCCCGAAGGTGCATAAGAACACCTCTGAACCACCAGGCAGGCCCATAGTATCTGGCTGTAACTCGATACTCAAACCGCTAGCTGAGTACGCTGATTACTTCATACGTCCTTTTGCCATAAGATCAGATACCTACATAAAAGACACAACAACAGTTATAAATAAACTTGAAAATCACTGGTTTAACCCGAATGAAGAACTGATGGTAACAATGGACATCGAAAGCCTCTATACGAACATCCCTCAACTAGAGGCTTTAGCTATTCTGGAAGATCTTCTGGATAGCCGCATCAGACCACACGAGGTACCAACTGATTTTATTGTAGAGTGTCTTAGAATCCCCCTGTGTGAGAACTTCTTCCTCTTCGAAAGAACGTATTACCAACAACTCAAAGGGGTAGCAATGGGGGCAATTTTTGCCCCAGACATAGCTAATATTTACGTTGCAGAATTTGAGAAAAAATACATCTACCATGCCCTAAATCCCTACCTGGCCAACATATCTTGCTGGCTCAGGTATATAGACGATGTCTTCATGATTTGGAAAGGGAGTCAAGACCTACTATCATGTTTTCACGTATGGCTTAATGAAAGAAACTCCAATCTGTCTTTCACCCTAGAGAGCAGCAACTGCCAGATGAATTTTCTGGACATTACCATCAAAGTGAGCGAAGAGAACACACTGTACACTACTCTCTACACTAAACCCACGTCCAGAAACACTCTTCTCAGGTATAATAGCCACCATCCAAAGGCATTGAGGGATGGCTTACCTTTCGGTCAGTTTCTCCGCTTGAGGAGAAACTGTACCAAGAAAACAGACTACTTCAAAGAGGCAAAAATCTTGAAGAATAAATTATCCGAAAGAGGTTATCCCAATAAACTTCTAAAACAATCTCTGAAGAGAGCATGGTATAATAACCGTGATCTACTACTCTCTGAGAAGGCACGAGATGTGAGTAACCCCTTAGTCTGTGTCACCACTTTTGGCACTCTCAGTAATCAACTGAAGAAGGTTGTTTTGAAACACTGGCCACTACTCTCGGAATTACCAGAACTTAGAGACAAGCCTCTTTTCTCTTTCAAACGTGGACGTAATCTACGGGATAGATTAGTCCATGCATATGTGAATGATAACCAGAATGTTGTTGAAAACATGAGACAACTAGCTCCCATAATAGGGCACTATAAGTGCAACAAATGTGCAGCCTGCGAAACAACAGATAACATCAAATCATTTAAGCTTAACGGCAAAACCATACAAATTAAGACCTTCTCCAACTGCCGCACACAAAACGTGGTTTATTGCATTCAATGCCCATGTGGCATGATCTATATAGGCAAAACCACGCAAATGATCAAACAAAGAGTTTTGCAACATCAGTCTAGAATTAGATGTAGAACAGAAAACGCACCTCTTGTTGAACACTTCCTTGAACAAAAACACAATGAAAAAGAGTTCAAGTGGTGGGTTATAGAAGTAATTAAACCTACCATCAGACAAACAAATGTTGACAGGTTGTTAACCCTCAAAGAAAACCAATGGATAGAGTTTGCTGGTAGCGTTAAACATGGCCTCAACTCCTCCACTGAATGGCATACATTAGCCTGTTTAACATAAGTTTACTTCCCAGTCATTAGTGCTATTCTCAGATACACTGTGTATTAAAGCTTAGAGATTGTGAGCGCACTAGGACTGCAACAGACTTTCTAGTGATCTATGTATAATTCATCTGGACATTAGGCTACTACATACAAGAATACATAAGAGGCATCCTTTCCCTGTCATAATCCTGTAGATGCAGTGCTGTTACAGAATGTGCGCGCTCTAATATTGCGACAGGTGAACTGCCACTTTGTTATTGTTTTTTATTATTGTACATCCAATTTGTCAGGAAATAATATATACACATTTATTTCTGCTTTGGACACAACCAATCTTGTCAGTTTACTAAATACAGACAGCAAATTCGAGACATTGACGATTTTTATAAATAGTTAAATAATTAACGCGGATTTTGCGTGGTTAAACTCTAATACCTCGACACTACTTGTCTGATATTTCCCCATATAAATCTTGGCAAGTGTAGTTACATAGGTGTCCACACGAAAAACACAGACCAACGACCATTCCAAAATGGCGATTGTTTTCAACATCACTCGGTCGCGTCATTCGACCATGTGACCATGACGTACGAATCAGGCTCTGCATTTATCTCTGTCTGACAGGCTCCCTTTTGCATCAGTTTCACTCTGACGCTCACTCGTAGGAACGGAACCTTCGCCGGTACTACACCGCTTCTAAGTAAGTACTCTGCTGCTCCCTGGACCTTTGATTAAATGGAACCGCGCTTTGCAATTGCTGCTCGAGCCAGCCAGAACGGGTGCAATACGTAACCGCGCTTTGTAATTGCCACTCGAGCCAGACAGAACGGGTGCACTATTTAACACTGCCTATCGCGCTTAAAACAAAGGCTATGTCGTGTTGAATGTCCGGTCACCAATTCAAACCTAATGTCGGTATGTGGCACTTTAGAGATATATGCTCTATTTGCTAGCCTGAGCTTTCATAATGCACGCTTAAACTAGCGAGGCTTTTCGATATATTTTCCTTAACACGTTTCTGATTTTAAATAACTGGATTCTGAGCATTAACCTCAGCATTTATCTGCTTGTGACACGCATACATTTTTTATATAAACGGTATGAAGACAGCACTCGATCTTCATGACCACAAGCCGTTTTTCATGTCTCCAATTATAAACACTTAAACTTAGGCTTCTTCCTTTTCTTCTGGATATTCCTCTGCCTAGAATTCCATTATCCACTTATAACTGTCTATAATGGGATACCCCACGGTGTTACAAATGACTGTATTAGTTCACATTTCACACCATGAAACAGTCTGCTCTTTCTTGATAACTGTAAACACCCACATAAGCAGGCTACAACATAAATCTTATTTTTGATTTTGTTTTCAGCGACTAAATCCTGAGACTCAGTACAGGAACATCGCCTATTAAGAATTATACTACAGGCGTGATTTGTTGTTCGCCTAAGGTAACCAACATACCCATAAACAACTTCCGCTTTGATAGCCTATAAACTCAACCATCAACTGACAATTTTATTAGTGTATTATGTGTTTTCCATAGGCTATGACCCATTGACAGTGAATACGTTTCACCAGGTTGAACCACAGCCATCAACATTTATAGGCTTTTCCTATACTCACTATAAGTAAGTGTGTCTCCCCCATCTTTTTGAGAAAATAATGATTTTAAACTCTGTAAGCCAACACCTTAGTCACCACACTGACTAGGTTATTAAGCTACTGTGTGTTCTAGGAATGAACTATCTAGAATATTGCAATGATTTTGTGTTTAAATGACTGTCACCCCTGAAATGTACAAATGTTCATGATCAACTGTTAGCAACACGTTTTAAGAATACATGGTAACTGTATTAATTTTCTTATAGGGGACATCTATATTGCATAAAACTTTTTGTCCTGATGATGGTCTCTGGATACTACTAGTGAGACCGAAACGTCGACACGTCTATCCAAGTCTTCAGTCTATTCTTTGACTTTCTATTTTATTTTAAAAGAAGTCAATTTTTATATATATTTGTTCAAAGACTGGATTGTTTCTTTTGTACAATGGATTGTTTCGCTGTTTCCACGTACCTAAGATCTGTATGCAATCATTCCTGATTTTTGATTATGTACCCTTACATTTGAATACGAAATATAAATATTTTCTCTATCAAAAATATCTGTTCGTGTTGCTTTCCATTTGTCTTCCCTGATTCATTCGGTGTATAAAACTAAATTAATCAACGTAACTCCATAATCTCTAGGGGGCTAGTGTGGTAGCTTTCATAGAGTGTTCACATTTTTTTGAATTAATTCAATTAGAGCAGTACCCGATTCATTCGCTTCTCAAGTCTCAATAATAAAGGCTGTGTCCTACTGCAGTAAATCACTACCTTTAAACAAATCCCTTGTTGGCATCTTCCCCATAACAATACGACTGCCCAAGCCAACAAGGGTTTATTGGGTTACCCACCTCGTGCTCATTCTCTAAGCGCAGACAAGCTCTGCTGTGGGCCACTATATAGTGGTTGAACAGGTAATCACCTGTATATCTTTCTTGATGTCTGAAACAGAAACCCTTTCATACACGGAGGAATATGTCCAAAAAATAGCAGCAGGACCCTCCCTACTAGGTAACAAAAACACAGCTACACAGTTACCCTATGAGACTGATCTCATTCAACTTGAAAGACTGAAAAAAAAGCTGGTGAGAACAGAGCTGCATGCCAAATTTCTCACTGATTGTCTCAACAACAATATCATTCCCACTGGTCTGCAGATCAGGAACATTCCTATCATCTTTATAGACGACAACGAATTCAAAACCAACTTCAGTTTTGCGGCAAATAAATGCTCCAGGACATGGATGGTCCTCAGTATCGAGACTGCATCTAAACAAATTATCCTTTTACTAAAGGAAATTGAAGCTATTGAAAACAAGATCAACTCTGATAGCAACATCACGAATGCCAAGGTGCTTTTAGATAAAGTTGCGCAAACTATCAAAGAATTTGAAATTTTTAACGCACAGAAAAAAACTGATAAGCTTCAGAAAGACATACGGAGCTACAATAAGGACAAGACATATCCTTATCTTCAAAAAGACTTTTACGAACCTCACAACAACCAGAGAGGTACACAACAATTTCAACACAAACGTGTCAACTTCTCAGAAACAGGATCTGAGACAGACTCTGAACAGGGAGGTCAATCTAGACCTAGCTTTGATCAACAGCCCTCCACCTCTCGCCAACCTGTTTTTTTAGGACAGGACAGGAGAAGAACAGGACGACCCCGGAACAACAGAGGCGGGAGAAGGGGATGGTTTCGGAACCAGTACACCCCGGGCCAGCGCCAGACGCGCACCAATACTACGAATGGTGAACAACAACAATACCATACCAATATTCAATATTTCCAATCATATATTGACAGAGCCTGAAACTAAAGTTCTATCTGCAGGTCTCTCCTTTGTACCCACCAATCGCAATAACCAATTTCAGACAAAACTAGAGCTATACAAATTCTTTAGAACCATCAGATTAAAAAACTTCTTCAAAGAAAAAACATTCAAGAGTGAAAGAAACTTTACAGGTTTACATCCATCATCGACTTTCTTTCCGCCCAACAATTTGATAGCAAAAGAAATCATGACATTTGAGCAAGCGGTATTGATAGAAACCGAGAATCTCTTTAAAAAGATGCCCTTTGTCAGAAACAATCTCAGCAAGGAGGAATCAGCAGCTTTAAAAACTTTGGAATCATTATCAGACACTGTGATAAAAACCAGCTGATAAAGGTGGAGGAATTGTCTTGTGGGACAAATCTGCATATCAAACAGAGGTACTCAAACAACTGACAGTAAAGGAGAATTATAAACGCCTATCTGTCAATCCCACACTTAGACTTCAAAAAGAAATTCTAAGTCTCAGCCAAAGAGGCCTAGACGGTGGCTGGCTCTGTGACAAGGAAGCAGCGTTTCTGACTAACAAAGCACCCACGGTACCAGCCATATACATGCTCCCGAAGGTGCATAAGAACACCTCTGAACCACCAGGCAGGCCCATAGTATCTGGCTGTAACTCGATACTCAAACCGCTAGCTGAGTACGCTGATTACTTCATACGTCCTTTTGCCATAAGATCAGATACCTACATAAAAGACACAACAACAGTTATAAATAAACTTGAAAATCACTGGTTTAACCCGAATGAAGAACTGATGGTAACAATGGACATCGAAAGCCTCTATACGAACATCCCTCAACTAGAGGCTTTAGCTATTCTGGAAGATCTTCTGGATAGCCGCATCAGACCACACGAGGTACCAACTGATTTTATTGTAGAGTGTCTTAGAATCCCCCTGTGTGAGAACTTCTTCCTCTTCGAAAGAACGTATTACCAACAACTCAAAGGGGTAGCAATGGGGGCAATTTTTGCCCCAGACATAGCTAATATTTACGTTGCAGAATTTGAGAAAAAATACATCTACCATGCCCTAAATCCCTACCTGGCCAACATATCTTGCTGGCTCAGGTATATTGACGATGTCTTCATGATTTGGAAAGGGAGTCAAGACCTACTATCATGTTTTCACGTATGGCTTAATGAAAGAAACTCCAATCTGTCTTTCACCCTAGAGAGCAGCAACTGCCAGATGAATTTTCTGGACATTACCATCAAAGTGAGCGAAGAGAACACACTGTACACTACTCTCTACACTAAACCCACGTCCAGAAACACTCTTCTCAGGTATAATAGCCACCATCCAAAGGCATTGAGGGATGGCTTACCTTTCGGTCAGTTTCTCCGCTTGAGGAGAAACTGTACCAAGAAAACAGACTACTTCAAAGAGGCAAAAATCTTGAAGAATAAATTATCCGAAAGAGGTTATCCCAATAAACTTCTAAAACAATCTCTGAAGAGAGCATGGTATAATAACCGTGATCTACTACTCTCTGAGAAGGCACGAGATGTGAGTAACCCCTTAGTCTGTGTCACCACTTTTGGCACTCTCAGTAATCAACTGAAGAAGGTTGTTTTGAAACACTGGCCACTACTCTCGGAATTACCAGAACTTAGAGACAAGCCTCTTTTCTCTTTCAAACGTGGACGTAATCTACGGGATAGATTAGTCCATGCATATGTGAATGATAACCAGAATGTTGTTGAAAACATGAGACAACTAGCTCCCATAATAGGGCACTATAAGTGCAACAAATGTGCAGCCTGCGAAACAACAGATAACATCAAATCATTTAAGCTTAACGGCAAAACCATACAAATTAAGACCTTCTCCAACTGCCGCACACAAAACGTGGTTTATTGCATTCAATGCCCATGTGGCATGATCTATATAGGCAAAACCACGCAAATGATCAAACAAAGAGTTTTGCAACATCAGTCTAGAATTAGATGTAGAACAGAAAACGCACCTCTTGTTGAACACTTCCTTGAACAAAAACACAATGAAAAAGAGTTCAAGTGGTGGGTTATAGAAGTAATTAAACCTACCATCAGACAAACAAATGTTGACAGGTTGTTAACCCTCAAAGAAAACCAATGGATAGAGTTTGCTGGTAGCGTTAAACATGGCCTCAACTCCTCCACTGAATGGCATACATTAGCCTGTTTAACATAAGTTTACTTCCCAGTCATTAGTGCTATTCTCAGATACACTGTGTATTAAAGCTTAGAGATTGTGAGCGCACTAGGACTGCGACAGACTTTCAAGTGATCTATGTATAATTCATCTGGACATTAGGCTACTACATACAAGAATACATAAGAGGCATCCTTTCCCTGTCATAATCCTGTAGATGCAGTGCTGTTACAGAATGTGCGCGCTCTAATATTGCGACAGGTGAACTGCCACTTTGGTATTGTTTTTTATTATTGTACATCCAATTTGTCAGGAAATAATATATACACATTTATTTCTGCTTTGGACACAACCAATCTTGTCAGTTTACTAAATACAGACAGCAAATTCGAGACATTGACGATTTTTATAAATAGTTAAATAATTAACGCGGATTTTGCGTGGTTAAACTCTAATACCTCGACACTACTTGTCTGATATTTCCCCATATAAATCTTGGCAAGTGTAGTTACATAGGTGTCCACACGAAAAACACAGACCAACGACCATTCCAAAATGGCGATTGTTTTCAACATCACTCGGTCGCGTCATTCGACCATGTGACCATGACGTACGAATCAGGCTCTGCATATATCTCTGTCTGACAGGCTCCCTTTTGCATCAGTTTCACTCTGACGCTCACTCGTAGGAACGGAACCTTCGCCGGTACTACACCGCTTCTAAGTAAGTACTCTGCTGCTCCCTGGACCTTTGATTAAATGGAACCGCGCTTTGCAATTGCTGCTCGAGCCAGCCAGAACGGGTGCAATACGTAACCGCGCTTTGTAATTGCCACTCGAGCCAGACAGAACGGGTGCACTATTTAACACTGCCTATCGCGCTTAAAACAAAGGCTATGTCGTGTTGAATGTCCGGTCACCAATTCAAACCTAATGTCGGTATGTGGCACTTTAGAGATATATGCTCTATTTGCTAGCCTGAGCTTTCATAATGCACGCTTAAACTAGCGAGGCTTTTCGATATATTTTCCTTAACACGTTTCTGATTTTAAATAACTGGATTCTGAGCATTAACCTCAGCATTTATCTGCTTGTGACACGCATACATTTTTTATATAAACGGTATGAAGACAGCACTCGATCTTCATGACCACAAGCCGTTTTTCATGTCTCCAATTATAAACACTTAAACTTAGGCTTCTTCCTTTTCTTCTGGATATTCCTCTGCCTAGAATTCCATTATCCACTTATAACTGTCTATAATGGGATACCCCACGGTGTTACAAATGACTGTATTAGTTCACATTTCACACCATGAAACAGTCTGCTCTTTCTTGATAACTGTAAACACCCACATAAGCAGGCTACAACATAAATCTTATTTTTGATTTTGTTTTCAGCGACTAAATCCTGAGACTCAGTACAGGAACATCGCCTATTAAGAATTATACTACAGGCGTGATTTGTTGTTCGCCTAAGGTAACCAACATACCCATAAACAACTTCCGCTTTGATAGCCTATAAACTCAACCATCAACTGACAATTGTATTAGTGTATTATGTGTTTTCCATAGGCTATGACCCATTGACAGTGAATACGTTTCACCAGGTTGAACCACAGCCATCAACATTTATAGGCTTTTCCTATACTCACTATAAGTAAGTGTGTCTCCCCCATCTTTTTGAGAAAATAATGATTTTAAACTCTGTAAGCCAACACCTTAGTCACCACACTGACTAGGTTATTAAGCTACTGTGTGTTCTAGGAATGAACTATCTAGAATATTGCAATGATTTTGTGTTTAAATGACTGTCACCCCTGAAATGTACAAATGTTCATGATCAACTGTTAGCAACACGTTTTAAGAATACATGGTAACTGTATTAATTTTCTTATAGGGGACATCTATATTGCATAAAACTTTTTGTCCTGATGATGGTCTCTGGATACTACTAGTGAGACCGAAACGTCGACACGTCTATCCAAGTCTTCAGTCTATTCTTTGACTTTCTATTTTATTTTAAAAGAAGTCAATTTTTATATATATTTGTTCAAAGACTGGATTGTTTCTTTTGTACAATGGATTGTTTCGCTGTTTCCACGTACCTAAGATCTGTATGCAATCATTCCTGATTTTTGATTATGTACCCTTACATTTGAATACGAAATATAAATATTTTCTCTATCAAAAATATCTGTTCGTGTTGCTTTCCATTTGTCTTCCCTGATTCATTCGGTGTATAAAACTAAATTAATCAACGTAACTCCATAATCTCTAGGGGGCTAGTGTGGTAGCTTTCATAGAGTGTTCACATTTTTTTGAATTAATTCAATTAGAGCAGTACCCGATTCATTCGCTTCTCAAGTCTCAATAATAAAGGCTGTGTCCTACTGCAGTAAATCACTACCTTTAAACAAATCCCTTGTTGGCATCTTCCCCATAACAATACGACTGCCCAAGCCAACAAGGGTTTATTGGGTTACCCACCTCGTGCTCATTCTCTAAGCGCAGACAAGCTCTGCTGTGGGCCACTATATAGTGGTTGAACAGGTAATCACCTGTATATCTTTCTTGATGTCTGAAACTGAAACCCTTTCATACACGGAGGAATATGTCCAAAAAATAGCAGCAGGACCCTCCCTACTAGGTAACAAAAACACAGCTACACAGTTACCCTATGAGACTGATCTCATTCAACTTGAAAGACTGAAAAAAAAGCTGGTGAGAACAGAGCTGCATGCCAAATTTCTCACTGATTGTCTCAACAACAATATCATTCCCACTGGTCTGCAGATCAGGAACATTCCTATCATCTTTATAGACGACAACGAATTCAAAACCAACTTCAGTTTTGCGGCAAATAAATGCTCCAGGACATGGATGGTCCTCAGTATCGAGACTGCATCTAAACAAATTATCCTTTTACTAAAGGAAATTGAAGCTATTGAAAACAAGATCAACTCTGATAGCAACATCACGAATGCCAAGGTGCTTTTAGATAAAGTTGCGCAAACTATCAAAGAATTTGAAATTTTTAACGCACAGAAAAAAACTGATAAGCTTCAGAAAGACATACGGAGCTACAATAAGGACAAGACATATCCTTATCTTCAAAAAGACTTTTACGAACCTCACAACAACCAGAGAGGTACACAACAATTTCAACACAAACGTGTCAACTTCTCAGAAACAGGATCTGAGACAGACTCTGAACAGGGAGGTCAATCTAGACCTAGCTTTGATCAACAGCCCTCCACCTCTCGCCAACCTGTTTTTTTAGGACAGGACAGGAGAAGAACAGGACGACCCCGGAACAACAGAGGCGGGAGAAGGGGATGGTTTCGGAACCAGTACACCCCGGGCCAGCGCCAGACGCGCACCAATACTACGAATGGTGAACAACAACAATACCATACCAATATTCAATATTTCCAATCATATATTGACAGAGCCTGAAACTAAAGTTCTATCTGCAGGTCTCTCCTTTGTACCCACCAATCGCAATAACCAATTTCAGACAAAACTAGAGCTATACAAATTCTTTAGAACCATCAGATTAAAAAACTTCTTCAAAGAAAAAACATTCAAGAGTGAAAGAAACTTTACAGGTTTACATCCATCATCGACTTTCTTTCCGCCCAACAATTTGATAGCAAAAGAAATCATGACATTTGAGCAAGCGGTATTGATAGAAACCGAGAATCTCTTTAAAAAGATGCCCTTTGTCAGAAACAATCTCAGCAAGGAGGAATCAGCAGCTTTAAAAACTTTGGAATCATTATCAGACACTGTGATAAAAACCAGCTGATAAAGGTGGAGGAATTGTCTTGTGGGACAAATCTGCATATCAAACAGAGGTACTCAAACAACTGACAGTAAAGGAGAATTATAAACGCCTATCTGTCAATCCCACACTTAGACTTCAAAAAGAAATTCTAAGTCTCAGCCAAAGAGGCCTAGACGGTGGCTGGCTCTGTGACAAGGAAGCAGCGTTTCTGACTAACAAAGCACCCACGGTACCAGCCATATACATGCTCCCGAAGGTGCATAAGAACACCTCTGAACCACCAGGCAGGCCCATAGTATCTGGCTGTAACTCGATACTCAAACCGCTAGCTGAGTACGCTGATTACTTCATACGTCCTTTTGCCATAAGATCAGATACCTACATAAAAGACACAACAACAGTTATAAATAAACTTGAAAATCACTGGTTTAACCCGAATGAAGAACTGATGGTAACAATGGACATCGAAAGCCTCTATACGAACATCCCTCAACTAGAGGCTTTAGCTATTCTGGAAGATCTTCTGGATAGCCGCATCAGACCACACGAGGTACCAACTGATTTTATTGTAGAGTGTCTTAGAATCCCCCTGTGTGAGAACTTCTTCCTCTTCGAAAGAACGTATTACCAACAACTCAAAGGGGTAGCAATGGGGGCAATTTTTGCCCCAGACATAGCTAATATTTACGTTGCAGAATTTGAGAAAAAATACATCTACCATGCCCTAAATCCCTACCTGGCCAACATATCTTGCTGGCTCAGGTATATTGACGATGTCTTCATGATTTGGAAAGGGAGTCAAGACCTACTATCATGTTTTCACGTATGGCTTAATGAAAGAAACTCCAATCTGTCTTTCACCCTAGAGAGCAGCAACTGCCAGATGAATTTTCTGGACATTACCATCAAAGTGAGCGAAGAGAACACACTGTACACTACTCTCTACACTAAACCCACGTCCAGAAACACTCTTCTCAGGTATAATAGCCACCATCCAAAGGCATTGAGGGATGGCTTACCTTTCGGTCAGTTTCTCCGCTTGAGGAGAAACTGTACCAAGAAAACAGACTACTTCAAAGAGGCAAAAATCTTGAAGAATAAATTATCCGAAAGAGGTTATCCCAATAAACTTCTAAAACAATCTCTGAAGAGAGCATGGTATAATAACCGTGATCTACTACTCTCTGAGAAGGCACGAGATGTGAGTAACCCCTTAGTCTGTGTCACCACTTTTGGCACTCTCAGTAATCAACTGAAGAAGGTTGTTTTGAAACACTGGCCACTACTCTCGGAATTACCAGAACTTAGAGACAAGCCTCTTTTCTCTTTCAAACGTGGACGTAATCTACGGGATAGATTAGTCCATGCATATGTGAATGATAACCAGAATGTTGTTGAAAACATGAGACAACTAGCTCCCATAATAGGGCACTATAAGTGCAACAAATGTGCAGCCTGCGAAACAACAGATAACATCAAATCATTTAAGCTTAACGGCAAAACCATACAAATTAAGACCTTCTCCAACTGCCGCACACAAAACGTGGTTTATTGCATTCAATGCCCATGTGGCATGATCTATATAGGCAAAACCACGCAAATGATCAAACAAAGAGTTTTGCAACATCAGTCTAGAATTAGATGTAGAACAGAAAACGCACCTCTTGTTGAACACTTCCTTGAACAAAAACACAATGAAAAAGAGTTCAAGTGGTGGGTTATAGAAGTAATTAAACCTACCATCAGACAAACAAATGTTGACAGGTTGTTAACCCTCAAAGAAAACCAATGGATAGAGTTTGCTGGTAGCGTTAAACATGGCCTCAACTCCTCCACTGAATGGCATACATTAGCCTGTTTAACATAAGTTTACTTCCCAGTCATTAGTGCTATTCTCAGATACACTGTGTATTAAAGCTTAGAGATTGTGAGCGCACTAGGACTGCGACAGACTTTCAAGTGATCTATGTATAATTCATCTGGACATTAGGCTACTACATACAAGAATACATAAGAGGCATCCTTTCCCTGTCATAATCCTGTAGATGCAGTGCTGTTACAGAATGTGCGCGCTCTAATATTGCGACAGGTGAACTGCCACTTTGGTATTGTTTTTTATTATTGTACATCCAATTTGTCAGGAAATAATATATACACATTTATTTCTGCTTTGGACACAACCAATCTTGTCAGTTTACTAAATACAGACAGCAAATTCGAGACATTGACGATTTTTATAAATAGTTAAATAATTAACGCGGATTTTGCGTGGTTAAACTCTAATACCTCGACACTACTTGTCTGATATTTCCCCATATAAATCTTGGCAAGTGTAGTTACATAGGTGTCCACACGAAAAACACAGACCAACGACCATTCCAAAATGGCGATTGTTTTCAACATCACTCGGTCGCGTCATTCGACCATGTGACCATGACGTACGAATCAGGCTCTGCATATATCTCTGTCTGACAGGCTCCCTTTTGCATCAGTTTCACTCTGACGCTCACTCGTAGGAACGGAACCTTCGCCGGTACTACACCGCTTCTAAGTAAGTACTCTGCTGCTCCCTGGACCTTTGATTAAATGGAACCGCGCTTTGCAATTGCTGCTCGAGCCAGCCAGAACGGGTGCAATACGTAACCGCGCTTTGTAATTGCCACTCGAGCCAGACAGAACGGGTGCACTATTTAACACTGCCTATCGCGCTTAAAACAAAGGCTATGTCGTGTTGAATGTCCGGTCACCAATTCAAACCTAATGTCGGTATGTGGCACTTTAGAGATATATGCTCTATTTGCTAGCCTGAGCTTTCATAATGCACGCTTAAACTAGCGAGGCTTTTCGATATATTTTCCTTAACACGTTTCTGATTTTAAATAACTGGATTCTGAGCATTAACCTCAGCATTTATCTGCTTGTGACACGCATACATTTTTTATATAAACGGTATGAAGACAGCACTCGATCTTCATGACCACAAGCCGTTTTTCATGTCTCCAATTATAAACACTTAAACTTAGGCTTCTTCCTTTTCTTCTGGATATTCCTCTGCCTAGAATTCCATTATCCACTTATAACTGTCTATAATGGGATACCCCACGGTGTTACAAATGACTGTATTAGTTCACATTTCACACCATGAAACAGTCTGCTCTTTCTTGATAACTGTAAACACCCACATAAGCAGGCTACAACATAAATCTTATTTTTGATTTTGTTTTCAGCGACTAAATCCTGAGACTCAGTACAGGAACATCGCCTATTAAGAATTATACTACAGGCGTGATTTGTTGTTCGCCTAAGGTAACCAACATACCCATAAACAACTTCCGCTTTGATAGCCTATAAACTCAACCATCAACTGACAATTTTATTAGTGTATTATGTGTTTTCCATAGGCTATGACCCATTGACAGTGAATACGTTTCACCAGGTTGAACCACAGCCATCAACATTTATAGGCTTTTCCTATACTCACTATAAGTAAGTGTGTCTCCCCCATCTTTTTGAGAAAATAATGATTTTAAACTCTGTAAGCCAACACCTTAGTCACCACACTGACTAGGTTATTAAGCTACTGTGTGTTCTAGGAATGAACTATCTAGAATATTGCAATGATTTTGTGTTTAAATGACTGTCACCCCTGAAATGTACAAATGTTCATGATCAACTGTTAGCAACACGTTTTAAGAATACATGGTAACTGTATTAATTTTCTTATAGGGGACATCTATATTGCATAAAACTTTTTGTCCTGATGATGGTCTCTGGATACTACTAGTGAGACCGAAACGTCGACACGTCTATCCAAGTCTTCAGTCTATTCTTTGACTTTCTATTTTATTTTAAAAGAAGTCAATTTTTATATATATTTGTTCAAAGACTGGATTGTTTCTTTTGTACAATGGATTGTTTCGCTGTTTCCACGTACCTAAGATCTGTATGCAATCATTCCTGATTTTTGATTATGTACCCTTACATTTGAATACGAAATATAAATATTTTCTCTATCAAAAATATCTGTTCGTGTTGCTTTCCATTTGTCTTCCCTGATTCATTCGGTGTATAAAACTAAATTAATCAACGTAACTCCATAATCTCTAGGGGGCTAGTGTGGTAGCTTTCATAGAGTGTTCACATTTTTTTGAATTAATTCAATTAGAGCAGTACCCGATTCATTCGCTTCTCAAGTCTCAATAATAAAGGCTGTGTCCTACTGCAGTAAATCACTACCTTTAAACAAATCCCTTGTTGGCATCTTCCCCATAACAATACGACTGCCCAAGCCAACAAGGGTTTATTGGGTTACCCACCTCGTGCTCATTCTCTAAGCGCAGACAAGCTCTGCTGTGGGCCACTATATAGTGGTTGAACAGGTAATCACCTGTATATCTTTCTTGATGTCTGAAACAGAAACCCTTTCATACACGGAGGAATATGTCCAAAAAATAGCAGCAGGACCCTCCCTACTAGGTAACAAAAACACAGCTACACAGTTACCCTATGAGACTGATCTCATTCAACTTGAAAGACTGAAAAAAAAGCTGGTGAGAACAGAGCTGCATGCCAAATTTCTCACTGATTGTCTCAACAACAATATCATTCCCACTGGTCTGCAGATCAGGAACATTCCTATCATCTTTATAGACGACAACGAATTCAAAACCAACTTCAGTTTTGCGGCAAATAAATGCTCCAGGACATGGATGGTCCTCAGTATCGAGACTGCATCTAAACAAATTATCCTTTTACTAAAGGAAATTGAAGCTATTGAAAACAAGATCAACTCTGATAGCAACATCACGAATGCCAAGGTGCTTTTAGATAAAGTTGCGCAAACTATCAAAGAATTTGAAATTTTTAACGCACAGAAAAAAACTGATAAGCTTCAGAAAGACATACGGAGCTACAATAAGGACAAGACATATCCTTATCTTCAAAAAGACTTTTACGAACCTCACAACAACCAGAGAGGTACACAACAATTTCAACACAAACGTGTCAACTTCTCAGAAACAGGATCTGAGACAGACTCTGAACAGGGAGGTCAATCTAGACCTAGCTTTGATCAACAGCCCTCCACCTCTCGCCAACCTGTTTTTTTAGGACAGGACAGGAGAAGAACAGGACGACCCCGGAACAACAGAGGCGGGAGAAGGGGATGGTTTCGGAACCAGTACACCCCGGGCCAGCGCCAGACGCGCACCAATACTACGAATGGTGAACAACAACAATACCATACCAATATTCAATATTTCCAATCATATATTGACAGAGCCTGAAACTAAAGTTCTATCTGCAGGTCTCTCCTTTGTACCCACCAATCGCAATAACCAATTTCAGACAAAACTAGAGCTATACAAATTCTTTAGAACCATCAGATTAAAAAACTTCTTCAAAGAAAAAACATTCAAGAGTGAAAGAAACTTTACAGGTTTACATCCATCATCGACTTTCTTTCCGCCCAACAATTTGATAGCAAAAGAAATCATGACATTTGAGCAAGCGGTATTGATAGAAACCGAGAATCTCTTTAAAAAGATGCCCTTTGTCAGAAACAATCTCAGCAAGGAGGAATCAGCAGCTTTAAAAACTTTGGAATCATTATCAGACACTGTGATAAAAACCAGCTGATAAAGGTGGAGGAATTGTCTTGTGGGACAAATCTGCATATCAAACAGAGGTACTCAAACAACTGACAGTAAAGGAGAATTATAAACGCCTATCTGTCAATCCCACACTTAGACTTCAAAAAGAAATTCTAAGTCTCAGCCAAAGAGGCCTAGACGGTGGCTGGCTCTGTGACAAGGAAGCAGCGTTTCTGACTAACAAAGCACCCACGGTACCAGCCATATACATGCTCCCGAAGGTGCATAAGAACACCTCTGAACCACCAGGCAGGCCCATAGTATCTGGCTGTAACTCGATACTCAAACCGCTAGCTGAGTACGCTGATTACTTCATACGTCCTTTTGCCATAAGATCAGATACCTACATAAAAGACACAACAACAGTTATAAATAAACTTGAAAATCACTGGTTTAACCCGAATGAAGAACTGATGGTAACAATGGACATCGAAAGCCTCTATACGAACATCCCTCAACTAGAGGCTTTAGCTATTCTGGAAGATCTTCTGGATAGCCGCATCAGACCACACGAGGTACCAACTGATTTTATTGTAGAGTGTCTTAGAATCCCCCTGTGTGAGAACTTCTTCCTCTTCGAAAGAACGTATTACCAACAACTCAAAGGGGTAGCAATGGGGGCAATTTTTGCCCCAGACATAGCTAATATTTACGTTGCAGAATTTGAGAAAAAATACATCTACCATGCCCTAAATCCCTACCTGGCCAACATATCTTGCTGGCTCAGGTATATTGACGATGTCTTCATGATTTGGAAAGGGAGTCAAGACCTACTATCATGTTTTCACGTATGGCTTAATGAAAGAAACTCCAATCTGTCTTTCACCCTAGAGAGCAGCAACTGCCAGATGAATTTTCTGGACATTACCATCAAAGTGAGCGAAGAGAACACACTGTACACTACTCTCTACACTAAACCCACGTCCAGAAACACTCTTCTCAGGTATAATAGCCACCATCCAAAGGCATTGAGGGATGGCTTACCTTTCGGTCAGTTTCTCCGCTTGAGGAGAAACTGTACCAAGAAAACAGACTACTTCAAAGAGGCAAAAATCTTGAAGAATAAATTATCCGAAAGAGGTTATCCCAATAAACTTCTAAAACAATCTCTGAAGAGAGCATGGTATAATAACCGTGATCTACTACTCTCTGAGAAGGCACGAGATGTGAGTAACCCCTTAGTCTGTGTCACCACTTTTGGCACTCTCAGTAATCAACTGAAGAAGGTTGTTTTGAAACACTGGCCACTACTCTCGGAATTACCAGAACTTAGAGACAAGCCTCTTTTCTCTTTCAAACGTGGACGTAATCTACGGGATAGATTAGTCCATGCATATGTGAATGATAACCAGAATGTTGTTGAAAACATGAGACAACTAGCTCCCATAATAGGGCACTATAAGTGCAACAAATGTGCAGCCTGCGAAACAACAGATAACATCAAATCATTTAAGCTTAACGGCAAAACCATACAAATTAAGACCTTCTCCAACTGCCGCACACAAAACGTGGTTTATTGCATTCAATGCCCATGTGGCATGATCTATATAGGCAAAACCACGCAAATGATCAAACAAAGAGTTTTGCAACATCAGTCTAGAATTAGATGTAGAACAGAAAACGCACCTCTTGTTGAACACTTCCTTGAACAAAAACACAATGAAAAAGAGTTCAAGTGGTGGGTTATAGAAGTAATTAAACCTACCATCAGACAAACAAATGTTGACAGGTTGTTAACCCTCAAAGAAAACCAATGGATAGAGTTTGCTGGTAGCGTTAAACATGGCCTCAACTCCTCCACTGAATGGCATACATTAGCCTGTTTAACATAAGTTTACTTCCCAGTCATTAGTGCTATTCTCAGATACACTGTGTATTAAAGCTTAGAGATTGTGAGCGCACTAGGACTGCGACAGACTTTCAAGTGATCTATGTATAATTCATCTGGACATTAGGCTACTACATACAAGAATACATAAGAGGCATCCTTTCCCTGTCATAATCCTGTAGATGCAGTGCTGTTACAGAATGTGCGCGCTCTAATATTGCGACAGGTGAACTGCCACTTTGGTATTGTTTTTTATTATTGTACATCCAATTTGTCAGGAAATAATATATACACATTTATTTCTGCTTTGGACACAACCAATCTTGTCAGTTTACTAAATACAGACAGCAAATTCGAGACATTGACGATTTTTATAAATAGTTAAATAATTAACGCGGATTTTGCGTGGTTAAACTCTAATACCTCGACACTACTTGTCTGATATTTCCCCATATAAATCTTGGCAAGTGTAGTTACATAGGTGTCCACACGAAAAACACAGACCAACGACCATTCCAAAATGGCGATTGTTTTCAACATCACTCGGTCGCGTCATTCGACCATGTGACCATGACGTACGAATCAGGCTCTGCATATATCTCTGTCTGACAGGCTCCCTTTTGCATCAGTTTCACTCTGACGCTCACTCGTAGGAACGGAACCTTCGCCGGTACTACACCGCTTCTAAGTAAGTACTCTGCTGCTCCCTGGACCTTTGATTAAATGGAACCGCGCTTTGCAATTGCTGCTCGAGCCAGCCAGAACGGGTGCAATACGTAACCGCGCTTTGTAATTGCCACTCGAGCCAGACAGAACGGGTGCACTATTTAACACTGCCTATCGCGCTTAAAACAAAGGCTATGTCGTGTTGAATGTCCGGTCACCAATTCAAACCTAATGTCGGTATGTGGCACTTTAGAGATATATGCTCTATTTGCTAGCCTGAGCTTTCATAATGCACGCTTAAACTAGCGAGGCTTTTCGATATATTTTCCTTAACACGTTTCTGATTTTAAATAACTGGATTCTGAGCATTAACCTCAGCATTTATCTGCTTGTGACACGCATACATTTTTTATATAAACGGTATGAAGACAGCACTCGATCTTCATGACCACAAGCCGTTTTTCATGTCTCCAATTATAAACACTTAAACTTAGGCTTCTTCCTTTTCTTCTGGATATTCCTCTGCCTAGAATTCCATTATCCACTTATAACTGTCTATAATGGGATACCCCACGGTGTTACAAATGACTGTATTAGTTCACATTTCACACCATGAAACAGTCTGCTCTTTCTTGATAACTGTAAACACCCACATAAGCAGGCTACAACATAAATCTTATTTTTGATTTTGTTTTCAGCGACTAAATCCTGAGACTCAGTACAGGAACATCGCCTATTAAGAATTATACTACAGGCGTGATTTGTTGTTCGCCTAAGGTAACCAACATACCCATAAACAACTTCCGCTTTGATAGCCTATAAACTCAACCATCAACTGACAATTGTATTAGTGTATTATGTGTTTTCCATAGGCTATGACCCATTGACAGTGAATACGTTTCACCAGGTTGAACCACAGCCATCAACATTTATAGGCTTTTCCTATACTCACTATAAGTAAGTGTGTCTCCCCCATCTTTTTGAGAAAATAATGATTTTAAACTCTGTAAGCCAACACCTTAGTCACCACACTGACTAGGTTATTAAGCTACTGTGTGTTCTAGGAATGAACTATCTAGAATATTGCAATGATTTTGTGTTTAAATGACTGTCACCCCTGAAATGTACAAATGTTCATGATCAACTGTTAGCAACACGTTTTAAGAATACATGGTAACTGTATTAATTTTCTTATAGGGGACATCTATATTGCATAAAACTTTTTGTCCTGATGATGGTCTCTGGATACTACTAGTGAGACCGAAACGTCGACACGTCTATCCAAGTCTTCAGTCTATTCTTTGACTTTCTATTTTATTTTAAAAGAAGTCAATTTTTATATATATTTGTTCAAAGACTGGATTGTTTCTTTTGTACAATGGATTGTTTCGCTGTTTCCACGTACCTAAGATCTGTATGCAATCATTCCTGATTTTTGATTATGTACCCTTACATTTGAATACGAAATATAAATATTTTCTCTATCAAAAATATCTGTTTGTGTTGCTTTCCATTTGTCTTCCCTGATTCATTCGGTGTATAAAACTAAATTAATCAACGTAACTCCATAATCTCTAGGGGGCTAGTGTGGTAGCTTTCATAGAGTGTTCACATTTTTTTGAATTAATTCAATTAGAGCAGTACCCGATTCATACATCTGATCCAGTCAAGGCATACCCAGTGGTTATACAACGGGCTGTAGAATTCGGCCATGTCTCGGGTTACGACATAAACTTGAGTAAGAGTGAGATTATGGCATGGAACCTACCCAACTTAGATGTTGGAATAAACATCTCATCCTCAATGCGGTATTTGGGAATCAAAATAACCCAAGATCTGGGCAGCCTTGCACAAACTAACTTAGAAAGAATACACAGTGAAAGCAAAAGACTTATGAAATCTTGGACACACCTGCCTCTCTCTATAACAGGAAGGGTAAACTTAGTTAAAATGTGTATTCTCCCAAAATTCACCTTTCTTTTTAATACTATCCCAATAGCTATGGACACAAAAATCATCGAAAAAAGTCAAAGAGAAATCAACTCTTTTATATGGAACTATAAGACCACAAGAATATCATGGAAGAAGCTCAGAAGAAGAAGAGAAAAAGGGGGCCTTGCACTACCGGACCTAATGTTCTATTCATGGGCCTTTCAGATGTCTTATTCTAGAATGCTTCTTAAAATGCCATCTAATTTACCTAATACATTCATGTACTGAGCCATGCTAAGGGGGACAAATCTAGCAGCAGACGGCTTTATGTTTAAATTTGGAAGTCAGACATTCTTCAAAAATATAAAATTGAAAATATTACACTCATGGGCCAAAAATTAGTTTAACATCAGGAAGAAACTGGGATTATCTTATTACTCAAACTATTCCCCAATATGGGACTCCCCCGGGTTACCCCTATGCCTGAAAGACAATTTGTCTACTATAATAGAACAAGCAGGCATCAGTAAATGGGGCCAACTATTTAAAGAAAAAAAACTGATAACTTGGGATGAGCTACATGATCAAGTAGGCCCTGGGCTTTCCAGATTTAAATATATTCAACTGGATAGTTGGGCAAGATCTGAAACCCGTACAGATAGTAATATTGGAAAAATAAGCGAAACGGAACAACAAATGGTAGAACGACCAACTGGAGGAAAAGAAGTAGCTAGATGGTTCTGGCTTCTGCTGGAGGAAAGCGAAGGGGAGTTTAAACTCCCGGATGAGTTATGGGGACAGAAATTGGGACTCCATGCGAGGAGAGGTGGATAAACTCTTTTGAGTTATTACGCAATATAGTAAAGCCTTCTTGGCTAGTACGAAATCACATTTTTTCGGTACATCGGGCATATTTAACACCACGGAAACTTTCTAAATATCAATTGGACAAGAAATGTAATAAATGTAATTTAGCAGATGCATGCGATATACATATGTTCCTAGAATGCCCAAATATAACTAAATTCTGGGAAGACGTGAAACACACTTGAAATTCCATACTAAACACTTCTCTGTCAATAACTCTCCCACTTGTCATCTTTGGGACGGAAGACAACATCACAGGCAAGGAAAAGTCACTTCTTTTTTACGCAATTTTATTAGCGAGAAGACAGATTTGCATACAATGGGTAGAGAAGACACCTCCTCTACACTGTTCATGGCTTACATCATTATACGAGATATCCAAAAGAGATTTAAAAAGATCTGTAAATAAGAGAAAGCTGGCTTTCTGGGATCTCTTGACCAATTGGAGATGATCCGGGGTTTTTTTTGTTGTTTTTTTTTCCCGGGTCTGATGGATTATGCCATCTTTACTCTTTTGGACCAAGGGCTAGGACAGTTCCGAATAAGGTCCGGCAGGTTGAAATACACCTAGATGGAGTCAAAAGAACGCACCCCTAACTGTTTCTCTCGGCATATATCTCCCACCAATAGTATAAATCACGTCAGTAATGTCGTGCAAGGTGGTTGGTATTTTTCGTCGAAAGGGGAAGGCAGATAAGGACACAAAAAAAAAAACACAACAAAGCCTCATTAACAGGTAAAAGCTCTTTTAAAGACCTGTGAAGTACTCAGATACTTTGCTAGAGCCATGTTCACACTAGTGGGCCCCACCCAGCGCATTCACACTAGGGGGTCACACTGAGAGCCACGCACCCAGCGCGTTCACACTAGGGGACATACTGGAAAAAAAGGTCCACTCCCATTAATTTATATTTATAACGAGGAACCCATCCCGGGGCATGCCCAATTCTTCAATTTTTTTTATTAATCATTAGGAAGGGGGGCTTCATGGCCCCCCTTCCCTTGTCCACTTCTGGCCCGGGGCCCCATCGCCCGAGGCCTGGCCTCTTCGTTGGGGACCGTGGGGGGAGCCCCAATGCCCACACGGTCCCGCTGCCCCTGCCACCTGCAGGAGCCAACATTGATTTTTGGGCAAGGAGAGCTGCTAACATGCAGCTCCCCTTCCCTAAAACCAATCCTGCTTTGCTTCATTGAAGCGAGAGCAGGTTTTCCTGCTCTCGCTTTAATGAAGCAAAGCAGGGTTTGCTATGACAGGACGGGAGACGGGAGACGTGCTTCCAACCTGTCAAAGCAAACAACAATATCCATGGGATGGGCTCCCCGGAACATTGCAGGAGCTAGTCCTGGGAGGTGGCGGTCCCCAGGGCCATCAAGGGCTCCAGGAGGGGAGACGCATGTCCCCCCTCTCCCTATATTTTCGAAGTTCCAGAGAGGTAGTGGCCCCTGGGATTGGGGGGCCCACAAGGCCACCCCTGCATATTTAAATAATGCCCCGGTGTGGCAATACCCTTGTATTTGGGGCCCCCCAATAATTTCGAAACAAACCCGGGGAGGTGGCTGCGGAAGGACCATGTGCCTTCCTGCACTTAATTGACATAGCTCCAGGGAGGTGGTGATCCCGGGGCTGGAGAATCCCTGCAGGCCCCCGAAATATAACTATGTAATTGTCCCCAGAACCTGGTCCACCCAGGGGCCCATTTACATGAATTCAGGGAGCCCCCGCTTCATTTTTTAAAAATGTTTCATCCTGATTTGCGCACCCAAGGCGCAGTCGGACGATTAAAAAAAGATAATAATACATTTGGGGCCTTGTGGGACCCCCTGACCAGGACTAGGGTGTCAGTGTGTTTCTACCATGCCCCCTTTTCTTCTTTTTTAATCTTTTATTGACTTTTTTGACTGTTTTCTTGTGGCTAGGCTTAACGTAGAGCCAATGAGTAAAGTATTCATGCCACACTTCATGCCACACTTAAACAGTAATGAAGTTAAAACATAACACAAGAAATTTAGACACATGAAGTAAATGTTTACAAATTATTTGACACCAAAAAAGGGCAAAAATCCAATCCGAAGAACCAGAGATCTGCAATTTCAAAGATTAAGGAATACAATTGTGTCTAGAAACAGAAGGAGCCACCTGTGGTCAGTAAGTCATGCTGGAGCAGGACAAAGTCTCAAGTTCAGGCCATGATGAAGCATGGGCCGAAAAACAGAGACAAGTTTAGGTTCACTGAGAATTGTACCTTATGTCATGGGTGAGGGGCATTGAGCCATGCAGCAGAGGTGCCATGGAGGAGCTGTGAGGGCTGTGCTGGGTTGCATTTCAATGCTTTGGTTCTGATGGGAACCATAGATGGGCTGGCAGAGCACCTTTGTCCCCAATTCCAAGGGTCCAGGACTGAGG